>NW_026781844.1:0-168496 GCF_030144855.1 Hypanus sabinus | reverse complement strand
CCTATCACATTGTCCATCCCTCACCCTCTCTCCCACGTCTTCACCCATCATCATGTCCTTCCATCTCCCTCTCCCCCTCGGTTTCACCCATCTCCTTGTCCATTCCTGTCCTCTGACCCTCGGTTTCAGCCATCACCTTATGCATCCCTCTCCCTCTCTCCCTCGTCTTCACCCATCACCTTGTCCATCCCTCGCCCTCTCCCCCTCGGTTTCACCCATCACCTTGTCCATCCCTCACCCTCTCGCCCTTGGTATCACCCATCACCTTGTCCATCCCTCTCCGTCACCCCCTCGGTTTCACCCATCTCCTTGTCCATCCCTCTTCTTCTGACCGTCGTTTTCACCAATCATCTTGTCCATCCATCTCCCTCTCCCCCTTGGTTTCACCCATCTCTTTGTCCAGCCCTCACCCTCTCCCCCCCCCCCCCGGTTTCTACCATCACTTTGTCCATCCCTCTCCCTCTTCCCCTCGGGTTCACCCATCACCTTGTCCCTGCCTCTCCCTCTCTCCCTCGTCTTCACCCATCACACTGTCCATCCCATTCCCTGTCACCCTCGGTTTCACACATCACCTTCTCCATCCATCTCCCTATCCAACTCGGTTTCACCCATCATCTTGTCCATCCCTCTCCTCTGTCCCTCAGTTTCACCCATCACCTTATCCATCCATCTCACTCTCCCACTCGTTTTCTCCCATCATCTTGTCCTTCCATCTCCCTCTCCCCCTAGGTTTCACCCATCTCCTTGTCGATCCATCTCACTCTCCCCCTCATTTTCACCCATCATCTTGTCCATCCCTCTCCGTCTCCCCCTCGGTTTCACCCATCATCTTGTCCATCCATCTCACTCTCCCCGTGGTTTTCACCCTTCATCTTGTCCATCCCTCGCCCTCACCCCCTCGGTTTCTACCATCACCTTGTTCATCCATCGCACTCTCCCCTTCGGTTTCCCCCATCACCTTGTCCATCCATCTCACTCTCCCCGTGGTTTTCACCCTTCATCTTGTCCATCCCTCTCACTCTCCCCCTCGGTTTCACCCATTACCTTGTACATCCCTCTCCCTCTCCCCCTCAATTTCTCCCATCATCTTCTCCTTCCATCTACCTCTCCCCCTCGATTTCACCCATCATCTTCTCCTTCCATCTCCCTCTCCACCTCGGTTTCACCCATCACCTTGTCCATCCCTCACCCTCTCTCCCTCGTCTTCACCCATCACCTTGTCCATCCCTCTCCCTCTCCCCCTCGGTTTCACCCATCACCTTGACCATCCATCTCCCTCTCCCCCTCGGTTTCACCAATCGTCTTGTCCATCCATCTCCCTCTCCCCCTTTGTTTCACACATCATCTTATCCATCCCTCTCCCTCTCTCCCGTGGTTTCACCCATCACCTTGTCCATCCCTCAGCCTCTCCTCCTCGGTTTCCCCCATCACTTTGTCCATCCCTCTTCCTCTCCCACTCGGTTTCACCCATTACCTTGTCCATCACCCTCCCACTCCCCCTTTTTTTCACCAATCAACGTCCATCCATCTCCCTCTCCCCCTCGATTTCACCCATCACCTTCTCCATCCCTCTTGCTCTCCCCCTCTGTTTCACCCATCACCTTGTCCATCCCTCTCGCTCTCCCCCTCGGTTTCACCCATCACCTTGTCCATCCCTCACCCTCTCCCCCTCGGTTTCACCCATCACCTTGTCCGTCCCTCACCCTGTCCCCATAGGTTTCACCCATCACCTTGTCCATCCCTCACCCTCTCTCCCTCGTCTTCACACATCATCATGTCCTTCCATCTCCCTCTCCCCCTCAGTTTCACCCATCTCCTTGTCCATTCCTGTCCTCTGACCCTCGGTTTCAGCCATCACCTTATGCATCCCTCTCCCTCTCTCCCTCGTCTTCACCCATCACCTTGTCCATCCCTCGCCCTCTCCCCCTCGGTTTCACCCATCACCTTGTCCATCCATCTCCCTCTCCCCCTCGGTTTCTACCATCACCTTGTCCATCCCTTTCCCTCTCCCCCTCGGTTTCACCCATCATCTTGTCCATCCCTCTCCCTCACCCCCTCGGTTTCTACCATCACCTTGTTCAACCCTCTCCCTCTCCCCCTCGATTCGACCCATCATCTTGTCCTTCCATCTCACTCTCCCCTTCGGTTTCCCCCATCACCTTGTCCATCCATCTCACTCTCCCCGTGGTTTTCACCCTTCATCTTGTCCATCCCTCTCCCTCTCCCCCTCGGTTTCACCCATTACCTTGTACATCCCTCTCCCTCTCCCCCTCAATTTCACCCATCATCTTGTCCTTCCATCTCCCTCTCCACCTCGGTTTGACCCATCACCTTGTCCATCGCTCACCCTCTCCCCCTCGGTTTCACCCATCACCTTGACCATCCATCTCCCTCTCCCCCTCGGTTTCACCAATCGTCTTGTCCATCCATCTCCCTCTCCCCCTTTGTTTCACACATCATCTTATCCATCCCTCTCCCTCTCTCCCGTGGTTTCACCCATCTCCTTGTCCATCCCTCAGCCTCTCCTCCTCGGTTTCCCCCATCACTTTGTCCATCCCTCTTCCTCTCCCCCTCGGTTTCACCCATTACCTTGTCCATCACCCTCCCACTCCACCTCGGTTTCTACCATCACCTTGTCCATCCCTCTCCCTCTACCCCTCGGTTTCACCCATCACCTTCTCCATCCCTCTTGCTCTCCCCCTCGGTTTCACCCATCACCTTGTCCATCCCTCTCGCTCTCCCCCTCGGTTTCACCCATCACCTTGTCCATCCCTCACCCTATCCCCCTCGGTTTCACCCATCACCTTGTCTGTCCCTCACCCTGTCCCCCTCGGTTTCACCCATCACCTTGACCATCCCATCCCTCTCCCCCTCTGTTTCACCGATCACCTTCTCCATCCCTCTCACTTTCCCCCTCGGTTTCACCCATCACCTTGTCAATCCCTCTCCCTCTCCCCCTCGGTTTCATCCATCACCTTGTCCATCCCTCTCCCTCTCCCGCTCGGTTTCACCCATCTCTTTTTCCATCCCTCTCCCTCTGACCCTCGGTTTCACCAATCATCTTGTCCATCCATCTCCCTCTCCCCCTCGGTTTCACCAATCACCTTGTCCATCCCTCACCCTCTCCCCCTTGGTATCACCCAGCACCTTGTCAATCCCTCCCCCTCTCCCCCTCGATTTCTACCATCACCTTGTCCATCCCTCACCCTATCGCCTCGGTTTCACACATCACCTTGTACATCCCTCTCCCTCTCCCCCTCAATTTCAACCATCATCTTCTCCTTCCATCTCCCTCTCCACCTCGGTTTCACCCATCACATTGTCCATCGCTCACCCTCTCTCCCTCGTCTTCACACATCATCATGTCCTTCCATCTCCCTCTCCCCCTCGGTTTCACCCATCTCCTTGTCGATCCCTGCCCTCTGACCCTCGGTTTCAGCCATCACCTTGTCCATCCCACTCCCTGTCTCCCTCGGTTTCACCCATCACCTTGTCCATCCCTCTCCCTCTCTCCCGCGGTTTCACCCATCACCTTCTCCATCCATCTCCCTCTCCCCCTCGGTTTCACCCATCAACGTCCATCCATCTCACTCTCCCCCTCGGTTTCACCCATCATCTTGTCCCTCCCTCTCCCTCTCCCCCTTGATTTCACCCATCACCTTGTCCATCACTCTCCCACTCCCCGTCTTTTTCTCCAATCATCTTGTCCATCCATCTCCCTCTTCCCCTCAGTCTCTACCATCACCTTGTCCATCCCTCTCCCTCTCCCCCTCGGTCTCTACCGTCACCTTGTCCATCCCTCTCCCTCTCCCCCTCGGTTTCCCCCATCACCTTGTCCATCCCTCACCCTCTCCCCCACGGTTTCTACCATCACCTTGTCCATCCCTCTCCCTCTCCCCCTCGGTTTCGCCCCTCCACTTGTCCATCCCTCTCCATTTTCCCCTCGGTTTCACCCCACCTTGCCCATCCCTCTCCCTCTCCCCCTCGGTTTCACCCATCTCTTTGTCCATCCATCTCCCTCTTCCCCTCAGTCTCTACCATCACCTTGTCCATCCCTCTCCCTCTCCCCCTCGGTCTCTACCGTCACCTTGTCCATCCCCTTCCCTCTCCCCCTCGGTTTCACCCATCACCTTGTCCATCCCTCACCCTCTGCCCCACGGTTTCTACCATCACCTTGTCCATCCCTCTCCCTCTCCCCCTCGGTTTCGCCCCTCCACTTGTCCATCCCTCTCCATTTTCCCCTCGGTTTCACCCATCACCTTGCCCATCCCTCTCCCTCTCCCCCTCAATTTCACCCATCATCTTCTCCTTCCATCCCCCTCTCCCCCTCGTCTTCACCCATCATCTTGTCCATCCCTCTCCCTCTGCCCCTCGGTTTCACCCATCACCTTGTCCATCCCACTCCCTGTCACCCTCGGTTTCACCCATTACCTTGTCCATCCCACTCCCTGTCACCCTCGGTTTCACACATCATCTTGTCCATCCCTCTCCTCTGTCCCTTGGTTTCACCCATTACCTTGTACATCCCTCTCCCTCTCTCCCTCGTCTTCACCCATCACCTTGTCCATCCCTCACCCTCTCTCCCTCGTCTTCACCCATCACCTTGTCCATCCATCTCCCTCTCCCCCTCGGTTTCACCAATCGTCTTGTCCATCCATCTCCCTCTCCCCCTTTGTTTCACACATCATCTTATCCATCCCTCTCCCTCTCTCCCGTGGTTTCACCCATCTCCTTGTCCATCCCTCAGCCTCTCCTCCTCGGTTTCCCCCATCACTTTGTCCATCCCTCTTCCTCTCCCCCTCGGTTTCTACCATCACCTTGTCCATCCCTCTCCCTCTACCCCTCGGTTTCACCCATCACCTTCTCCATCCCTCTTGCTCTCCCCCTTGGTTTCACCCATCACCTTGTCCATCCCTCTCGCTCTCCCCCTCGGTTTCACCCATCACCTTGTCCGTCCCTCACCCTGTCCCCCTCGATTTCACCCATCACCTTGTCCGTCCCTCACCCTGTCCCCCTCGATTTCACCCATCATCTTGTCCGTCCCTCACCCTGTCCCCCTCGGTTTCACCCATCTCTTTTTCCATCCCTCTCCCTCTCCCCCTCGGTTTCTACCATCACCTTGTCCATCCCTCACCCTCTCCCCCTCGGTTTCACCCATCACCTTGTCCATCCCTCGCCCTCTCCCACTTGGTATCACCCAGCACCTTGTCAATCCCTCTCCCACTCCCCCTCGGTTTCATCCATCACCTTGTCCATCCCTCTCCCTCTCCCCCTCGATTTCACCCATCATCTTCTCCTTCCATCTACCTCTCCCCCTCGATTTTACCCATCGTCTTGTCCTTCCATCTCCTTGTCCACCTCGGTTTCATCCATCACCTTGTCCATCCCTCACCCTCTCTCCCTCGTCTTCACCCATCACCTTGTCCATCCATCTCCCTCTCCCCCTCGGTTTCACCCATTACCTTGTACATCCCTCTCCCTATCCCCCTCAATTTCACCCATCATCTTCTCCTTCCATCTACCTCTCTCCCTCGTCTTCACCCATCATCATGTCCTTCCATCTCCCTCTCCCCCTCGGTTTCACCCATCTCCTTGTCCATTCCTGCCCTCTGACCCTCAGTTTCAGCCATCTCCTTGTCCATTCCTGCCCTCTGACCCTCGGTTTCAGCCATCACCTTGTCCATCCCTCTCCCTCTCCCTCTCCCCCTCGGTTTCACCCATCACCTTGTCCATCCCACTCCATGTCTCCCTCGGTTTCACCCTTCACCTTGTCCATCCCTATCCCTATCCACCTCGGTTTCACACATCATCTTGTCCATCCCTCTCCTCTGTCCCTCGGTTTCACCCATTACCTTGTACATCCCTCTCCCTCTCCCCCTCGATTTCACCCATCATCTTGTCCATCCCTCTCTCTCTCCCCCTCGATTTCACCCATCATCTTCTCCTTCCATCTCCCTCTCCCCGTCTGTTTCACCCATTACCTTGTCCATCACTCTCCCACTCCCCCTCTTTTTCTCCAATCATCTTGTCCATCCATCTCCCTCTCCCCCTCGGTTTCTACCATCACCTTGTCCATCCATCTCCCTCTCACCCTCGGTTTCTACCATCACCTTGTCCATCCATCTCCCTCTCCCCCTTGGTTTCACTGATCACTTTGTCCATCTCACTCCCTCTCTCCCTCGGTTTTACCCATCATCTTGTCCCTCCCTCTCCCTCTCCCCCTTGATTTCACCCATCACCTTGTCCATCACTCTCCCACTCCCCGTCTTTTTCTCCAATCATCTTGTCCATCCATCTCCCTCTTCCCCTCAGTCTCTACCATCACCTTGTCCATCCCTCTCCCTCTCCCCCTCGGTCTCTACCGTCATCTTGTCCATCCCTCTCCCTCTCCCCCTCGGTTTCACCCATCATCTTCTCCTTCCATCTCACTCTCCCCCTCGTTTTCACCCTTCATCTTGTCCATCCCTCTCCCTCTCCACCTCGGTTTCATCCATCACCTTGTCCATCCCTCTCCCTCTCTCCCGCGGTTTCACCCATCACCTTCTCCATCCCTCTCCCTCTCTCCCGCGGTTTCACCCATCATTTTGTCCTTCCATCTCCCTCTCCCCCTCGGTTTCACCCATCATCTTGTCCATCCCTCTCCCTCTCCCCCTCGGTTTCACCGATCTCTTTGTCCAGCCCTCTCCCTCTCCCCCTCGATTTCTACCATCACCTTGTCCATCCCTCACCCTATCGCCTCGGTTTCACCCATCACCTTGTACATCCCTCTCCCTCTCCCCCTCAATTTCACCCATCATCTTCTCCTTCCATCTCCCTCTCCACCTCGGTTTCATCCATCACCTTGTCCATCCCTCACCCTCTCTCCCTCGTCTTCACCCATCACCTTGTCCATCCATCTCCCTCTCCCCCTCGGTTTCACCCATTACCTTGTACATCCCTCTCCCTATCCCCCTCAATTTCACCCATCATCTTCTCCTTCCATCTACCTCTCTCCCTCGTCTTCACCCATCATCATGTCCTTCCATCTCCCTCTCCCCCTCGGTTTCACCCATCTCCTTGTCCATTCCTGCCCTCTGACCCTCGGTTTCAGCCATCTCCTTGTCCATTCCTGCCCTCTGACCCTCGGTTTCAGCCATCACCTTGTCCATCCCTCTCCCTCTCCCTCTCCCCCTTGGTTTCACCCATCACCTTGTCCATCCCTCTCCCTCTCCCTCTCCCCCTCGGTTTCACCCATCATCTTGTCCATCCCTCTCTCTCTCCCCCTCGGTTTAACCCATCACCTTGTCCATCCCTCACCCTCTCCCCCTCGGTTTCACCCATCACCTTGTCCATGCCTCTCCCTCTCCCACACGCTATCACACATCATCTTGTCCCTCCCTCTCCCTCTCCCCCTTGATTTCACCCATCACCTTGTCCATCACTCTCCCACTCCCCGTCTTTTTCTCCAATCATCTTGTCCATCCATCTCCCTCTTCCCCTCAGTCTCTACCATCACCTTGTCCATCCCTCTCCCTCTCCCCCTCGGTCTCTACCGTCACCTTGTCCATCCCTCTCCCTCTCCCCCTCGGTTTCACCCATCACCTTGTCCATCCCTCACCCTCTCCCCCACGGTTTCTACCATCACCTTGTCCATCCCTCTCCCTCTCCCCCTCGGTTTCGCCCCTCCACTTGTCCATCCCTCTCCCTTTTCCCCTCGGTTTCACCCATCACCTTGCCCATCCCTCTCCCTCTCCCCCTCGGTTTCACCCATCTCTTTGTCCATCCCTCTCCCTATCCCCCTCAATTTCACCCATCATCTTCTCCTTCCATCTACCTCTCTCCCTCATCTTCACCCATCATCATGTCCTTCCATCTCCCTCTCCCCCTCGGTTTCACCCATCTCCTTGTCCATTCCTGCCCTCTGACCCTCGGTTTCAGCCATCTCCTTGTCCATTCCTGTCCTCTGACCCTCAGTTTCAGCCATCATCTTGTCCATCCCTCTCCTCTGTCCCTTGGTTTCACCCATTACCTTGTACATCCCTCTCCCTCTCCCCCTCGAGTTCACCCATCATCTTGTCCATCCCTCTCTCTCTCCCCCTCGGTTTCACCCATCACCTTGTCCATCCCTCACCCTCTCCCCCTCGGTTTCACCCATCATCTTCTCCTTCCATCTCCCTCTCCCCGTCTGTTTCACCCATCCCCTTGTCCATCACTCTCCCACTCCCCCTCTTTTTCTCCAATCATCTTGTCCATCCATCTCCCTCTCCCCCTCCGTTTCTACCATCACCTTGTCCATCCATCTCCCTGTCCCCCTCGGTTTCACCCATCATCTTGTCCATCCATCTCCCTCTTCCCCTCAGTCTCTACCATCACCTTGTCCATCCTTCTCCCTCTCCCCCTTGGTCTCTACTGTCACCTTGTCCATCCCTCACCCTCTCCCCCACGGTTTCTACCATCACCTTGTCCATCCCTCTCCCTCTCCCCCTCGGTTTCGCCCCTCCACTTGTCCATCCCTCTCCCTTTTCCCCTCGGTTTCACCCATCACCTTGCCCATCCCTCTCCCTCTCCCCCTCGGTTTCACCCATCTCTTTGTCCATCCCTCTCCCTCTCCACCCACCTGTTTAATCCCACCCCTTATCTTCCATCTCCCCCAGTCCCAGTGGAGGGTGTCTGCTCGACAGCTCGACTGTATACTTTTCCTGAGTCTCTGCCTCGAGGGCTGAGTTCCTCCAGCGTTCTGTGCCTGTTTCAGGTGCGGGGCGTTCCTGTCCATTCGGACCGTTGGTGGGGGTGAAGCTGTCCCCTGAGTCTCTGCCTCGAGGGCTGAGTTCCTCCAGCGTTCTGTGCCTGTTTCAGGTGCGGGGCGTTCCTGTCCATTCGGACCGTTGGTTGGGGTGAAGCTGTCCTGTCCGTCGTCAGTGATCGGAGCAGGAACGGTGAGGCACCGGCTGCTGAAGGTGCCCTCGATGACGGAGGGGGGGACGGGGAATCGAGTCCACGTCTCGCTGTCCTGCACACTGGACCATCCGTGCCTTGCCGTGACTCCGGTCCACCAGCAGCGTTTGAGAGGCAGGTACACGGTTAGGAAATGTTTAGAGGGGCAAAATGGGGCAAATAAGTCTATTATACATATAGGCCATTCAGCCCAATCAATCATGACTGGTTTATTTTCCCCTTATTTGCTTTCTGCCCTATCAACGTCACATCAACCTCTGCCTTAAATACCCCCAATGACGGTCTCCAGGTACGCCACAGTTTCACCACCCTTTGTCTGAAGAAACCCCTCCTCATCTCTGCTCTGAAGGGACATCCTTCCATTTTAACAACCCCCCCCCCCCACTCCACCACAAGAAATATCCCCTCGATCTGGGCCCTCAGGAGGTTTTAAATGAGATCAGGCAAGAGAGGGATGAAGGGAGGGCAGATGGGGAGAAGACATGGAACGGGGAGTGTGTGGGCGGGTAGTAAGTGAGTGGAGTGGAATGGGACTGCATCCATTCCACTGGTATTCTGTCCACCTCTTCCCTACAACCGCCCGCCGAAAGCAGCGGGGAGGCACCTCGGTGGGAAAGGATCAGATGGGCCGAAGGGCCTTCTCACAGGTTGTGTGTCTCCACAGGGGCGGGGGGGGGGGGAGGGGAGCGGTGGTGTCCCAAGCGTCTTGCCGGGGCTTGAAGCCCCTGAGTTGGAGAGGCCCATCAGCCCATTGTGTTCATGCTATCCCACTCTCATTTTTAAACAATATTTTTAATCAGAAGAAAAAAAGATTTACAGAGTCCAACGCATAGATACATCTCAACCTAACTTGTGTACATTCATATATTGTAATAAAATTGATCAGTATGTTCTAACATAACACATAAAGGTGTACCACTCTGTAATCTAAAATTTAAAGATAAAGGCAGCAGTAACGTTTTTATAACCATGAGCAGGCAGTTGCTCGTTGAGGTCACACTCTGTTGCCTGTGGTATAAAATTCCCCTGCTGGTGGAATTCACCCTCCCCGCCCTTCCAGTTCGTGACTTTTGGGCGCCTTTGGTAAGCCCCAAACTTCACTGTTGGATTCCACCCCGCACCCCCCAGCGGCCAGGTGGGTGTCTGAGGAACGAGGCGGCGGTCACAGACAATCCGGGTCGGAATCGCCGAGTTCCACAGACAGAGAGCGGATCACGGGGTGATTCACAACGACCGATTAACCTCCCTGCTTTGGGACCGTGGGAGCCAACCCTCAGGGTGACGGGCCGAATGTCCAGGAATCGAACCCGGGTCTCCTGTACTTTAAGGCGTTGTTCTAGCCACTATCCCTGCCCCGCCACTTACAGCACCCGCGCAACTCCCCCCCAATCACGGGGAGGAGGCGCACACTCCACAGGCGCTTTATGAGTGCGGTAGGAACAGTTAAAACTGGTGTATGATGGGATACTTGCCTGTTGTGGAGCAACAGGGCTTAAGACTGCCGAGGCGTCGAGAGTAACCGTGGACAATAAGCAGGAACTCCAATTAGTAAGATACTAGGCCCAGACAGACATACTTTATTGAAACTGGGTTTTGTGACAGCCGCACCAACCAAGACTAGTGAAGAAATATAGCAATATAAAATCATAAATAATTAAATAACAATAAGTTAATCGTGCCAAGTGGAAATAAGTCCAGGACCAGCCTATTGGCTCAGGGTGTCTGACACTCCGAGGGAGGAGTTGTGAAGTTTGATGGCCACAAGCAGGAATGACTTCCTATGACGCTCAGTGTTACATCTCGGTGGAATGAGTCTCTGGCTGAATGTACTCCTGTGCCTAACCAGTACATTATGGAGTGGATGGGAGACATTGTCCAAGATGGCATGCAACTTGGACAGCATCCTCTTTTCAGATACCACCGTCAGAGAGTCCAGTTCCACCCCCACAACATCACTGGCCTTACGAATGAGTTTGTTGATTCTGTTGGTGTCTGCTACCCTCAGCCTGCTCCCCCAGCACACAACAGCAATCATGATAGCACTGGCCACCACAGACTCGTAGGACATCCTCAGCATCGTCCGGCAGATGTTAAAGGCCCTCAGTCTCCTCAGGAAGTAGAGACGGCTCTGACCCTTCTTGTAGACAGCCTCAGTGTTCTTTGACCAGTCCAGTTTATTGTCCATTTTTATCCCCAGGTACTTGTAATCCTCCACCATGTCCACACTGACCCCTTGGATGGAAACAGGGGTCACTGGTGCCTCAGGTCCACCACCAGCTCCTTAGTCTTTTTCACATTAAGCTGCAGATGATTCTGCTCACACCATGTGACAAAGTTTCCCACCGTCGCCCTGTACTCAGCCTCATTTTCCTGAAACCAGGAGGGAGGACGTGCCTGGGGGTAAATTTTGAGCTTTGATAACAGGGAAAAATGAGGACTGTTAGACTCGCGCTGAGAGAGTAACTGACATGTCTTTCAAACGCTTGATCCTGTACTGACCATGGGATGCTGAGCAAAGTATTGTGAAGCTGCTTGTCTTGCTGTATAAATACCAGCTCAGTATAACCTAAAACTCGGAGTTCTGGTGGCGGTGGAGACTGCTGCAGACCCTCCATGATACCACGTCAATAAACGCAGCTCAAAGTTGCTCAGGTGTTGTAAGTTAGTGTTCCCACCGGCTGGGTAACACAAATATCTAATCGGCCAATCACGTGGCAGCAACTCAGTGCATAAAAGCACGCAGACGTGGTCTGGAGGTTCAGTTGTTGTTCAGACCAAACGTCAGAATGGGGGAGGAAATGTGATTGAGTGACTCTGACCGTGGAACGATTGTCGGTGTCAGACGGGGTGGTTTGAGTATCTCAGAAACTGCTGACCTTCTGGGAGTTTCACGCACAGCAGTCTCTGAAGTGCGAGAAATGGAAACCGTCTAGCGAGCGGCCGTTCCGCGGGCGAAAACGCCTCGTTAGCGAGAGAGGTCGGAGGAGGTGTGGGGTGCGGAACAGCATCTCTGAACGCACGACACATCGAACCGTGAACCTGATGGGCTGCAACAGGAGAAGACCACGAACGTATTCTCGGCGGCCAAATACAGGAGGCACTTAATAAAAAGGGGCCACTAAATGTAGGTAATTAGTCAGGTGGCTGAAATTGCATTGAGGGCTTTTGCTGTCGTAGGCACTTTATTAGATACCTCCTGGACACGATAAGGAAGTCCCAGGCCGTCCACTTCAAGGTTCGATGTGTCGTGCATTCAGAGATGCTCTTCCGCACTCCGCTGTTGTAACGTGTGGTTATTTGAGTTACTGTCGCCTTCCCGTCAGCTTGAACCGGTCTGGCCGTTCTCCTCCGACCTCTCTCATTAATGGGGCATTTTCCCCCACAGAACTGCCCCCCCACTGGATGTTTATTTCTGTTTCTTGCTCCCTTCTCAGTAAGCTCCAGAGACGGTTCCGAGTGAAAATCCCAGGAGATCAGCCGTCTCTGAGATACTCGAACCTCCCCATCTGGCACCGACAATCAAAGTCACTTCGATCACATTTCTTTCCCCCCCTTCCGATCTTTGGTCCGAACAACTGAACCTCTTGACCACGACCGCCTGCTTTATGCATCGAGTCGCTGCCACGTGATTGGCCGATTAGGTATTTGCGTTGACGAGCAGGTACCTAATAAAGTGGCCACTGAGGGTAAACCCCAGATACGTGCACACACACAAAACCAAGGTGTTTATACTCTGGGCATGGCTACTGTGATGGGGGAGAAGCCCCAGAGAGGCTCAGTCCTCGTGTCACTGAGTGGGAAATGAGGTGTCGTTTCCTGTCTGCTGCTCCCCTACTGTTCCAGTCCGACGGGCAGAATGGCCTCCGGCTCGCACGGTTTGGGCGGAACCATTGTGGGCGTCACTGAGCTCCCGGGCGGGTAAACCCTGGAACGGAGTATGCCCGAATCCGGGATCTGGGAGCAAGGCGGGAGGCCGTACAGACAGGCGTGCTCCATTCCGCCGGGACTCCAGTCCGCCTCGTCTCAACTGCCCGGTATCTGATCCCAAGGAGATGCTCCCCGGAAACCCCCCACCCCCCCCCCCATGCTGACTGAATCGAGCCAGCCAATCAGAGGCCCAGGTGAGGGTCGGGAACGGTAAAGGGCCGGAGGTCGTGGGGCCGAGGGAGAAATGACCTCCCTTGTTGCATCGCGGACTGGGGCGGGATCTCCGATACAGAGGAACGCAAGAGGCTGCAGGGAGGGCAGTCAGGTCCATCGTGGACACCGCTCTCCTCGCCTTTGAGGGAGCCTGGCTCTGAAAACCTGTGCCAACCTACTGGCGTCTTTCAGCCTCTCACCTGCTACGGTCGGAAGTTCCCGCTTACTTCAAAAGGGCAACAGTGCTCAGGACGATAAAGCCTATCATCCAGACCCGCTCACATCGAAAGTGATGAAATGCTTTGAGAGGCTGGTCATGACCAGACTGAACTCCAGCCTCAGCAAGGACCTGGACCCACTGCGATTTGCCCGTCGCCACAATAGATCAACGGCAGACACAATCTCCCTGGCTCTCCACATGGCCTTAGACCACCTGGACAACACAAACCCCTACGTCAGGATGCTGTCCATCATTTAATACCATCATTCCCAAAATCCTGATTGAGAAGTTGCAGAACCTGGGCCTCTGTACCTCCCTCTGCAACTGCATCCTCGACTTCCTAACCGGAAGACCACAATCCGTGTGGATTGGTGATAATATCTCCTCCTCGCTGACGATCAACACCGGTGCACCTCGGGGGTGTGTGCCTAGCCCACTGCTCTACTCCCTCTATACCCACGACTGTGTGGCCAGGCATAGCTCAAATACCATCTATAAATTTGCCGATGATGTTGGCAGAATCTCAGATGGCGACGAGAGGGCGTACAGGAGCGAGATGTACCAGCTGGCTGAGTGGTGTCGCAGCAACAACCTGGCACTCGACGTCCGTAAGACCAAAGAGCTGACGGTGGACTCCGCGAAGGGTAAGGTGGAGGAACATGAACCAATCCTCATAGAGGGATCAGAAGTAGAGAGAGTGAGCAGTTTTCGGTATCTCTGAGGATCTAACCTGGTCCTGACATACCGATGCAGCAACAAAAAAGACAAGACCGTGGCCACATTTCATCAGGAGTTTGAGGAGATTTGGTTTGTCACCTCAATCACTCAAAAACTTCTACAAATGTACTGTAGAATTATTCCGACCGGCTGCATCACCGTCTGGTATGGCGATGGGGGGTGGGCTACAGCGCAGAGAGTTGGAAACTCAGTCAGCTCCATCACGGGCACCGGCCTCCGTCGTATCCAGGAAATCTTCAAGGAGCAGAGCCTCGGAAAGGCAGCGTCCATCATTAAGGACCACAATCACCCAGGACGTGCCCTCGTTCTCATCGCTACCATCAGGGAGGAGGTACTGGAGCCTGAAGACACACACTCAACGATTCAAGAACAGCTTCTTCCCCTCTGCCATCAGGTAGGAGGTACTGGAGCCTGAAGACACACACTCAGCGATTCAGGAACAGCTTCATCCCCTCTGCCATCAGGGAGGAGGTACAGGAGCCTGAAGACACACACTCAACGATTCAGGAACAGCTTCTTCCCCTCTGCCGTCAGGGAGGAGGTACAGGAGGCTGAAGACACAAACTCAATGATTCAGGAACAGCTTCTTCCACTCTGCCATCAGGGAGGAGGTACAGGAGCCTGAAGACACACACTCAATGATTCAGGAACAGCTTCTTCCCCTCGGCCATCAGGGAGGGGGTACAGGAGCCTGAAGACACACACTCAATGATTCAGGAACAGCTTCTTCACCTCTGCCATCCGATTTCTGAACGGAATTTGAACCCATAAACACTACCCCTCTACTTTTTTATTTCTGTTTATTTTTTTGCACTACTTATTTATCGCTTCCATTGGACAGAGAGGGTCAACAATGTTAAATTCCTTCGGGTTACTACTTGCGAGGACCTGTCGCCCAGCATGTGTGAAGGAAGCACAGCAGTGTCTCTAATTTCTCAGGAGATCCGGCGTGACATCTGCAGATGTGTAGCGGAGAGGATACTGACCGGCCTGGTGTGGAAACACCAATGCCCTGGAACAGACAATCCAACAGATGAAGTGGATTCGGCCCAGTCCATCACGGGTAAAACCCTCCCCACCACTGAGCACATCGACATGAAACACTGTCGTAGGAAAGCAGCGTCCATCATCAGAGACCCCCACCGCCCAGGCCGTGATCCCTTCTCCAGAGACCCCCACAACCCAGGCTGTGATCCCTTCTCCAGAGACCCCCACAACCCAGGCTGTGCTCCCTTCTCCAGAGACCCCCACAACCCAGGCCGTGCTCCCTTCTCCAGAGACCCCCACCGCCCAGGCCGTGCTCCCTTCTCCAGAGACCCCCACCACCCAGGCCGTGCTCCCTTCTCCAGAGACCCCCACCACCCCGGCCGTGCTCCCTTCTCCAGAGACCCCCACAACTCAGGCCGTGCTCCCTTCTCCAGAGACCCCCACAACCCAGGCCGTGCTCCCTTCTCCAGAGACCCCCACCACCCAGGCCGTGCTCCCTTCTCCAGAGACCCCCACCACCCCGGCCGTGCTCCCTTCTCCAGAGACCCCCACAACTCAGGCCGTGCTCCCTTCTCCAGAGACCCCCACAACCCAGGCCGTGCTCCCTTCTCCAGAGACCCCCACCGCCCAGGCCGTGCTCCCTTCTCCAGAGACCCCCACCACCCAGGCCGTGCTCCCTTCTCCAGAGACCCCCACCACCCAGGCCGTGCTCCCTTCTCCAGAGATCCTCACCACCCAGGCCGTGCTCTCTTCTCCAGAGACCCCCACCACCCAGGCCGTGCTCCCTTCTCCAGAGACCACACCACCCAGGCCGTGCTCTCTTCTCCAGAGATCGTCACCACCCAGGCCGTGCTCTCTTCTCCAGAGACCCCCACCACCCAGGCGGAGCTCCCTTCTCCAGAGGTCCCCACCACCCAGACCGTGCTCTGTTCTCCAGAGACCCCCACAACCCAGGCTGTACTCTCTTCTCCAGAGACCCCCAGCACCCAGGCCGTGCACTCTCCTAACCGCTGCCATCAGGTAGAGGGTACAGGAGCCTCAGGTCCCACACCACCAGGTTCAGGGACAGTTATCACCCCTCAACCATCAGGTCACACACCACCAGGTTCAGGGACAGTTATCACCCCTCAACCATCAGGTCCCACACCACCAGGTTCAGGGACAGTTATCACCCCTCGACCATCAGGTCCCACACCACCAGGTTCAGGGACTGTTATCACCCCTCCACCATCAGATCCCACACCAACAGGTTCAGGGACAGTTATCACCCCTCAACCATCAGGTCCCACACCACCAGGTTCAGGGTCAGTTATCACCCCTCTACCATCAGGACCCTCACCACCAGGTTCAGGGAGAGTCATCGCCCCTCGACCATCAGGTCCCACACCACCAGGTTCAGGGACAGTTATCACCCCTCGACCATCAGGTCCGACACCACAAGGTTCAGGGACAGTTATCACCCCTCAACCGACAAGTCCCACACCACCAGGTTCAGGGACAGTTATCAAACCGAAACCGTCAGGTCCCACACCACCAGGATCAAGGACAGTTATCACCCCTCAAACATCAGGTCCCACACCACCAGGTTCAGGGACAGTTATCACGCCTCAACCGTCAGGTCCCACACCACAAGGATCAAGGACAGTTATCACCCCTCAACCATCAGGTCCCACACAACCAGGTTCAGGGGCAGTTATCACTCCTCAACCATCAGGTCCCACACCACCAGGTTCAGGGACAGTTATCACGCCTCAACCGTCAGGTCCCACACCACCAGGTTCAGGGACATTTATCACCCCTCAACTGTCAGGTCCGACACCACCAGGTTCAGGGACATTTATCACCACTCAACCTTCAGGTCCCACACCACAAGGTTCAGGGACAGTTATCACCCCTCAACCATCAGGTCCCACACCACCAGGTTTAGGGACAGTTATCACCCGTCGAGCATCAGGTCCCACAACACCAGGTTCAGGGACAGTTATCATACCTCGACATTCAGGTCCCACACAACAAGGTTCAGGGACAGTTATCATCCCTCGACATTCAGGTCCCACACAACCAGGTTCAGAGACAGTTATCACCCCTCAATCATCAGGTCCCACACCACCAGGTTCAGGGACAGTTATCACCCCTCTACCATCAGGTCCCACACCACCAGGTTCAGGGACAGTTATCACCGCTCGACCATCAGGTCTCAAACCACCAGGTTCAGGGACAGTTATCACCCCTCGACCATCAGGTCCCACACCACCAGGTTCAGGGACTGTTATCACACCTCTACCATCAGGACCCTCACCACCAGGTTCAGGGTGAGTCATCACCCCTTGACCATCAGGTCCCACACCACCAGGATCAGGGATAGTTAACACCCCTCGACCGTCATGTCCCACACCACTAGGTTCAGGGACAGTTATCAACCCTCGAACATCAGGTCCCACAACACCAGGTTCAGGGACAGTTAACACCCCTCAACCATCAGGTCCTACACCACCAGTTTCAGGGACAGTTACACCCCTCGACCATCAGGTCCTACACCACCAGGTTCAGGGACAGTTAACACCCCTCAACCATCAGGTACCACACCACCAGGTTCAGGGACAGTTAACACCCCTCAACCATCAGGTCCTACACCACCAGTTTCAGGGACAGTTACACCCCTCGACCATCAGGTCCCACAACGCCAGGCTTAGGGACAGTTATCACCCCTCAACCATCAGGTCCCACACCACAAGGTTCAGGGACAGTTATCTCCCCTCAATCATCAGGTCCCACACCACCAGGTTCAGGGACAGTTATCACCCCTCTACCATCAGGTCCCACACCACCAGGCTCAGGGACAGTTATCACCATTCGACCATCAGATCCCACACCACCAGGTTCAGGGTCAGTTATCACCCTTCGGCCATCAGGTCCCACACCACCAGGTTCAGGGACAGTTCTCACCCCTCAACCGTCAGGTCCCACACCACCAGGTTCAGGGACAGTTATCACCCCTCGACCGTCAGGTCCCACACCACCAGGTTCAGGGACAGTTACCACCCCTAAACCGTCAGGTCCCACACCACCAGGTTCAGGGACAGTTATCACACCTCAACCGTCAGGTCCCACACCACCAGGTTCAGGGACAGTTATTACACCTCAACCATCAGGTCCCACACCACCAGGTTCAGGGACAGTTATCATCCCTCAAACGTCAGGTCCCACACCACCAGTTTCAGGGACAGTTATCATCCCTCGACATTCAGGTCCCACACAACCAGGTTCAGAGACAGTTATCACCCCGGAACCATCAGGTCCCACACCACATGGTTCAGGGACAGTCATCACCCCTCAACCAACAGGTCCCACACAACCAGGTTCAGGGACTGTTTTCACACCTCTACCATCAGGACCCACACCACCAGGTTCAGGGTGAGTCATCGCCCCTCGACCATCAGGTCTCACACCACCAGGATCAGGGACACTTATCACCCCTCGACCGTCATGTCCCACACCACTAGGTTCAGGGACAGTTATCAACCCTCGACCATCAGGTCCCACAACACCAGGTTTAGGGACAGTTATCAACCCTCGACCATCAGGTACCACACCACCAGGTTCAGGGACAGTTAACACCCCTCAACGATCAGGTCCTACACCACCAGGTTCAGGGACAGTTACACCCCTCGACCATCAGGTCCCACACCACCAGGTTCAGGGAAAGTTATCTCCCCTCAATCATCAGGTCCCACACCACCAGGTTCAGGGAAAGTTATCTCCCCTCAATCATCAGGTCCCACACCACCAGGTTCAGGGAAAGTTATCTCCCCTCAATCATCAGGTCCCACACCACCAGGTTCAGGGACAGTTATCACCCCTCTACCATCAGGTCCCACACCAGCAGGTTCAGGGACAGTAATCACCACTCGACCATCAGGTCCAACGCCACCAGGTTCAGGATCACATCACCCTTCGGCCATCAGGTCACACACCACCAGGTTTAGGGACAGTTATCACCCGTCGAGCATCAGGTCCCACACCACCAGGTTCAGGGACAGTTATCATCCCTCGACATTCAGGTCCCACACAACCAGGTTCAGGGACAGTTACACCCCTCGACCATCAGGTCCCACAACGCCAGGCTTAGGGACAGTTATCACCCCTCAACCATCAGGTCCCACACCACAAGGTTCAGGGACAGTTATCTCCCCTCAATCATCAGGTCCCACACCACCAGGTTCAGGGACAGTTATCACCCCTCTACCATCAGGTCCCACACCACCAGGCTCAGGGACAGTTATCACCATTCGACCATCAGATCCCACACCACCAGGTTCAGGGACAGTTATCACCCCTCGACCGTCAGGTCCCACACCACCAGGTTCAGGGACAGTTATCACCCCTAAACCGTCAGGTCAGACACCACCAGGTTCAGGGACAGTCATCACCCCTCAACCGTCAGGTCCGACACCACCAGGTTCAGGGACAGTTATTACACCTCAACCATCAGGTCCAACACCACCAGGTTCAGGGACAGTTATCACCCCACGAACATCAGTCCCACACCACCAGGTTCAGGGACATTTATCATCCCTCAAACGTCAGGTCCCACACCACCAGTTTCAGGGACAGTTATCATCCCTCGACATTCAGGTCCCACACAACCAGGTTCAGAGACAGTTATCACCCCGGAACCATCAGGTCCCACACCACATGGTTCAGGGACAGTTATCACCCCTCAACCATCAGGTCCGACACCACCAGGTTCAGGGACAGATATCATCCCTCAAACGTCAGGTCCCACACCACCAGTTTCAGGGACAGTTATCATCCCTCGACATTCAGGTCCCACACAACCAGGATCAGAGACAGTTATCACCCCGGAACCATCAGGTCCCACACCACATGGTTCAGGGACAGTCATCACCCCTCAACCAACAGGTCCCACACAACCAGGTTCAGGGACTGTTTTCACACCTCTACCATCAGGACCCACACCACCAGGTTCAGGGTGAGTCATCGCCCCTCGACCATCAGGTCTCACACCACCAGGATCAGGGACAGTTATCACCCCTCGACCGTCATGTCCCACAACACCAGGTTTAGGGACAGTTATCACCCCTCGACCATCAGGTACCACACCACCAGGTTCAGGGACAGTTAACACCCCTCAACCATCAGGTCCTACACCACCAGGTTCAGGGACAGTTACACCCCTCGACCATCAGGTCCCACACCACCAGGTTTAGGGACAGTTATCACCCCTCAACCATCAGGTCCCACACCACCAGGTTCAGGGACAATTATTACCCCTCGACAGTCATGTCACACACCACTAGGTTCAGGGACAGTTATCACCCCTCGACCATCAGGTCCCACACCACCAGGTTCAGGGACAATTATTACCCCTCAACCGTCAGGTCCCACACCACCAGGTTCAGGGACTGTTATCACCCCTCGACCGTCATGTCCCACAACACCAGGTTTAGGAACAGTTATCACCCCTCGACCATCAGGTCCCACACCACCAGGTTCAGGGACAGTTATCCCCCCTAGACCATCAGGTCCCACACCACCAGATCAGGGACAGTTATCACCCCTCAACCATCAGGTCCCACACCACCAGGTTCAGGGACAGTTATAATCCGTCAACCATCAGGTCCCACACCACCAGGTTCAGGGACAGTTATCACCCCTCAACCATCAGGTCCCACACCATCAGGTTCAGGGACAGTTATCATCCGTCAACCATCAGGTCCCACACCACCAGGTTCAGGGACAGTTATCACCCCTCAACCATCAGGTCCCACACCACCAGGTTCAGGGACATTTATCACCCCTCAACCATCAGGTCCCACAGCACCAGGTTCAGGGACGGTTATCACCTCTCAACCGTCAGGTCCCACAGCACCAGGTTCAGGGACGGTTATCACCCCTCGACCATCAGGTCCCACAACACCAGGTTTAGGGACAGTTATCACCCCTCAACCATCAGGTCCCACACCACCAGTTTCAGGGAAAGTTATCTCCCCTCAATCATCAGGTCCCACACCACCAGGTTCAGGGACAGTTATCACCCCTCTACCATCAGGTCCCACACCAGCAGTTTCAGGGACAGTTATCACCACTCGACCATTAGGTCCCACGCCACCAGGTTCAGGATCACTTATCACCCTTCGGCCATCAGGTCACACACCACCAGGTTTAGGGACAGTTATCACCCGTCGAGCATCAGGTCCCACACCAGCAGGTTCAGGGACAGTTATCATCCCTCGACATTCAGGTCCGACACTACGAGGTTCAGGGACAGTTATCATCCCTCGACATTCAGGTCCCACACAACCAGGTTCAGAGACAGTTATCATCCCTCGACATTCAGGTCCCACACAACCAGGTTCAGAGACAGTTATCACCCCGGAACCATCAGGTCCCACAGCACATGGTTCAGGGACAGTTATCAACCCTCGACCATCAGGTCCCACAACACCAGGTTTAGGGACAGTTGTCAACCCTCGACCATCAGGTACCACTCCACCAGGTTCAGGGACAGTTAACACCCCTCAACCATCAGGTCCTACACCACCAGGTTCAGGGACAGTTACACCCCTCGACCATCAGGTCCCACAACGCCAGGCTTAGGGACAGTTATCACCCCTCAACCATCAGGTCCCACACCACAAGGTTCAGGGACAGTTATCTCCCCTCAATCATCAGGTCCCACAGCACCAGGTTCAGGGACAGTTATCACCCCTCTACCATCAGGTCCCACACCACCAGGTTCAGGGACAGTTATCACCACTCGACCATCAGATCCCACACCACCAGGTTCAGGGTCAGTTATCACCCCTCTACCATCAGGTCCCACACCACCAGGTTCAGGGACAGTTATCAACACTCGACCATCAGATCCCACACCACCAGGTTCAGGGTCAGTTATCACCCTTCGGCCATCAGGTCCCACAGCACCAGGTTCAGGGACAGTTCTCACCCCTCAAGCGTCAGGTCCCACACCACCAGGTACAGGGACAGTCATCACCCCTCAACCGTCAGGTCCGACACCACCAGGTTCAGGGACAGTTATTACACCTCAACCATCAGGTCCCACACCACCAGGTTCAGGGAAAGTTATCACACCTCTACCATCAGGTCCCACACCAGCAGGTTCAGGGACAGTTATCACCACTCGACCATCAGGTCCCACGCCACCAGGTTCAGGATCACTTATCACCCTTCGGCCATCAGGTCCCACACCACCAGGTTCAGGGACAGTTATCACCCCGGAACCATCAGGTCCCACACCACATGGTTCAGGGACAGTCATCACCCGTCGACCATCAGGTCCCACATCACCAGGTTCAGGGACAGTTATCACCCCTCAAACATCAGTTCCCACATCACCAGGTTCAGGGACATTTATCACCCCTCTACCATCAGGTCCGACACCACCAGGTTCAGGGACAGATATCATCCCTCAAACGTCAGGTCCCACACCACCAGTTTCAGGGACAGTTATCATCCCTCGACATTCAAGTCCCACACAACCAGGTTCAGAGACAGTTATCACCCCGGAACCATCAGGTCCCACACCACATGGTTCAGGGACAGTCATCACCCCTCAACCATCAGGTCCCCCACCACCAGGTTCAGAGACAGTTATCACTCCTCAACCATCAGGTCCCACACAACCAGGTTCAGGGACTGTTTTCACACCTCTACCATCAGGACCCACACCACCAGGTTCAGGGTGAGTCATCGCCCCTCGACCATCAGGTCTCACACCACCAGGATCAGGGACAGTTATCACCCCTCGACCGTCATGTCCCACACCACTAGGTTCAGGGACAGTTATCAACCCTCGACCATCAGGTCCCACAACACCAGGTTTAGGGACAGTTATCAACCCTCGACCATCAGGTACCACACCACCAGGTTCAGGGACAGTTAACACCCCTCAACCATCAGGTCCTACACCACCAGCTTCAGGGACAGTTACACCCCTCGACCATCAGGTCCCACAACGCCAGGCTTAGGGAAAGTTATCGCCCCTCAATCATCAGATCCCACACCACCAGGTTTAGGGACAGTTATCACCCCTCTACCATCAGGTCCCACACCAGCAGGTTCAGGGACAGTTATCACCACTCGACCATCAGGTCCCACGCCACCAGGTTCAGGATCACTTATCACCCTTCGGCCATCAGGTCCCACACCACCAGGTTCAGGGACAGATATCACCCCTCAACCATCAGGTCCCACACCACCAGGTTCATGGACAGTTATCACCCCTCGACAGTCATGTCACACACCACTAGGTTCAGGGACAGTTATCACCCCTCGACCATCAGGTCCCACACCACCAGGTTCAGGGACAATTATTACCCCTCAACCGTCAGGTCCCACACCACCAGGTTCAGGGACTGTTATCACCCCTCGACCGTCATGTCCCACAACACCAGGTTTAGGAACAGTTATCACCCCTCGACCATCAGGTCCCACACCACCAGGTTCAGGGACAGTTATCCCCCCTAGACCATCAGGTCCCACACCACCAGATCAGGGACAGTTATCACCCCTCAACCATCAGGTCCCACACCACCAGGTTCAGGGACAGTTATAATCCGTCAACCATCAGGTCCCACACCACCAGGTTCAGGGACAGTTATCACCCCTCAACCATCAGGTCCCACACCATCAGGTTCAGGGACAGTTATCATCCGTCAACCATCAGGTCCCACACCACCAGGTTCAGGGACAGTTATCACCCCTCAACCATCAGGTCCCACACCACCAGGTTCAGGGACAGTTATCACCCCTCAACCATCAGGTCCCACAGCACCAGGTTCAGGGACGGTTATCACCTCTCAACCGTCAGGTCCCACAGCACCAGGTTCAGGGACGGTTATCACCCCTCAACCGTCAGGTCCCACACCACCAGGTTCAGGGACGGTTATCACCTCTCAACCGTCAGGTTCCACACCACCAGGTTCAGGGACAGTTATCATCCCTCAAACGTCAGGTCCAACACCACCAGGTTCAGGGACTGTTATCACCCCTCGACCATCAGGTCCGACACCACAAGGTTCAGGGACAGTTATCACCCCTCAACCGACAAGTCCCACACCACCAGGTTCAGGGACAGTTATCAAACCGAAACCGTCAGGTCCCACACCACCAGGATCAAGGACAGTTATCACCCCTCAAACATCAGGTCCCACACCACCAGGTTCTGGGGCAGTTATCACCCCTCAACCGTCAGGTCCCACACCACCAGGTTCAGGGACAGTTATCACGCCTCAACCGTCAGGTCCCACACCACCAGGATCAAGGACAGTTATCATCCCTCAACCATCAGGTCCCACACAACCAGGTTCAGGGGCAGTTATCACTCCTCAACCGTCAGGTCCCACACCACCAGGTTCAGGGACAGTTATCACGCCTCAACCGTCAGGTCCCACACCACTAGGTTCAGGGACAATTATCACCCCTCAACCGTCAGGTCAGACACCACCAGGTTCAGGGACATTTATCACCACTCAACCTTCAGGTCCCGCACCACAAGGTTCAGGGACATTTATCACCCCTCAACCATCAGGTCCCACACCACCAGGTTTAGGGACAGTTATCACCCGTCGAGCATCAGGTCCCACACCACCAGGTTCAGGTACAGTTATCATACCTCGACATTCAGGTCCCACACAACCAGGTTCAGGGACAGTTATCATCCCACGACATTCAGGTCCCACACAACCAGGTTCAGAGACAGTTATCATCCCTCGACATTCAGGTCCCACGCAACCAGGTTCAGAGACAGTTATCACCCCTCAATCATCAGGTCCCACACCACCAGGTTCAGGGACAGTTAACATCCCTCGACATTCAGGTCCCACACAACCAGGTTCAGAGACAGTTATCACCCCGGAACCATCAGGTCCCACAGCACATGGTTCAGGGACAGTCATCACCCCTCAACCATCAGGTCCCACACAACCAGGTTCAGGAACTGTTATCACCACTCAACCATCAGGTCCCACACAACCAGGTTCAGGGACTGTTATCACACCTCTACCATCAGGACCCTCACCACCAGGTTCAGGGTGAGTCAACACCCCTTGACCATCAGGTCCCACACCACCAGGATCAGGGATAGTTATCACCCCTCGACCGTCATGTCCCACACCACTAGGTTCAGGGACAGTTATCATCCCTCGACAATCAGGTCCCACAACACCAGGTTTAGGGACAGTTATCAACCCTCGACCATCAGGTCCCACACCACCAGGTTCAGGGACAGTTAACACCCCTCAACCATCAGGTCCTACACGACCAGGATCAGGGACAGTTACACCCCTCGACCATCAGGTCCCACAACGCCAGGCTTAGGGACAGTTATCACCCCTCAATCATCAGGTCCCACACCACCAGGTTCAGGGACAGTTATCACCCCTCTACCATCAGGTCCCACACCACCAGGTTCAGGGACAGTTATCACCCCTAAACCGTCAGGTCCCACACCACCAGGTTCAGGGACAGTCATCACCCCTCAACCGTCAGGTCCCACACCACCAGGTTCAGGGACAGTTATCACCCCTCAACCATCAGGACCCACACCACCAGGTTCAGGGACAGTTATCACCCCTCAATCATCAGGTCCCACACCACCAGGTTCAGGGACAGTTATCACCTCAACCATCAGGTCCCACACCACCAGGTTCAGGGACAGTTATCACCCCTCGACCATCAGGTCCCACACCACCAGGTTCAGGGACAGTTATCACCCCTCGACCATCAGGTCACACACCAACAGGTTCAGGGACAGTTATCACCCCTCAACCATCAGGTCCCACACCACCAGGTTCAGGGACAGTTATCAACACTCGACCATCAGATCCCACACCACCAGGTTCAGGGTCAGTTATCACCCTTCGGCCATCAGGTCCCACACCACCACGTTCAGGGACAGTCATCACCCCTCAACCGTCAGGTCCGACACCACCAGGTTCAGGGACAGTTATTACACCTCAACCATCAGGTCCCACACCACCAGGTTCAGGGAAAGTTATCACCCCTCTACCATCAGGTCCCACACCAGCAGGTTCAGGGACAGTTATCACCACTCGACCATCAGGTCCCACGCCACCAGGTTCAGGATCACTTATCACCCTTCGGCCATCAGGTCCCACACCACCAGGTTCAGGGACAGTTATCACCCCGGAACCATCAGGTCCCACACCACATGGTTCAGGGACAGTCATCACCCGTCGACCATCAGGTCCCACATCACCAGGTTCAGGGACAGTTATCACCCCTCAAACATCAGTTCCCACACCACCAGGTTCAGGGACATTTATCACCCCTCAACCATCAGGTCCCACATCACCAGGTTCAGGGACAGTTATCACCCCTCAAACATCAGTTCCCACACCACCAGGTTCAGGGACATTTATCACCCCTCAACCGTCAGGTCCGACACCACCAGGTTCAGGGACAGATATCATCCCTCAAACGTCAGGTCCCACACCACCAGTTTCAGGGACAGTTAACACCCCTCAACCATCAGGTCCTACACCACCAGCTTCAGGGACAGTTACACCCCTCGACCATCAGGTCCCACAACGCCAGGCTTAGGGACAGTTATCACCCCTCAACCATCAGGTCCCACACCACAAGGTTCAGGGACAGTTATCTCCCCTCAATCATCAGGTCCCACAGCACCAGGTTCAGGGACAGTTATCACCCCTCTACCATCAGGTCCCACACCACCAGGTTCAGGGACAGTTATCACCACTCGACCATCAGGTCCCACACCACCAGGTTCAGGGTCAGTTATCACCCCTCTACCATCAGATCCCACACCACCAGGTTCAGGGTCAGTTATCACCCCTCTACCATCAGGTCCCACACCACCAGGTTCAGGGACAGTTATCAACACTCGAACATCAGATCCCACACCACCAGGTTCAGGGTCAGTTATCACCCTTCGGCCATCAGGTCCCACAGCACCAGGTTCAGGGACAGTTCTCACCCCTCAAGCGTCAGGTCCCACACCACCAGGTACAGGGACAGTCATCACCCCTCAACCGTCAGGTCCGACACCACCAGGTTCAGGGACAGTTATTACACCTCAACCATCAGGTCCCACACCACCAGGTTCAGGGAAAGTTATCACCCCTCTACCATCAGGTCCCACACCAGCAGGTTCAGGGACAGTTATCACCACTCGACCATCAGGTCCCACGCCACCAGGTTCAGGATCACTTATCACCCTTCGGCCATCAGGTCCCACACCACCAGGTTCAGGGACAGTTATCACCCCGGAACCATCAGGTCCCACACCACATGGTTCAGGGACAGTCATCACCCGTCGACCATCAGGTCCCACATCACCAGGTTCAGGGACAGTTATCACCCCTCAAACATCAGGTCCCACACCACCAGGTTCAGGGACAGTTATCACCCCTCGACATTCAAGTCCCACACAACCAGATTCAGAGACAGTTATCACCCCGGAACCATCAGGTCCCACACCACATGGTTCAGGGACAGTCATCACACCTCAACCATCAGGTCCCACACAACCAGGTTCAGGGACTGTTTTCACACCTCTACCATCAGGACCCACACCACCAGGTTCAGGGTGAGTCATCGCCCCTCGACCATCAGGTCTCACACCACCAGGATCAGGGACAGTTATCACCCCTCGACCGTCATGTCCCACACCACTAGGTTCAGGGACAGTTATCAACCCTCGACCATCAGGTCCCACAACACCAGGTTTAGGGACAGTTATCAACCCTCGACCATCAGGTACCACACCACCAGGTTCAGGGACAGTTAACACCCCTCAACCATCAGGTCCTACACCACCAGCTTCAGGGACAGTTACACCCCTCGACCATCAGGTCCCACAACGCCAGGCTTAGGGAAAGTTATCGCCCCTCAATCATCAGATCCCACACCACCAGGTTTAGGGACAGTTATCACCCCTCTACCATCAGGTCCCACACCAGCAGGTTCAGGGACAGTTATCACCACTCGACCATCAGGTCCCACGCCACCAGGTTCAGGATCACTTATCACCCTTCGGCCATCAGGTCCCACACCACCAGGTTCAGGGACAGATATCACCCCTCAACCATCAGGTCCCACACCACCAGGTTCATGGACAGTTATCACCCCTCGACAGTCATGTCACACACCACTAGGTTCAGGGACAGTTATCACCCCTCGACCATCAGGTCCCACACCACCAGGTTCAGGGACAATTATTACCCCTCAACCGTCAGGTCCCACACCACCAGGTTCAGGGACTGTTATCACCCCTCGACCGTCATGTCCCACAACACCAGGTTTAGGAACAGTTATCACCCCTCGACCATCAGGTCCCACACCACCAGGTTCAGGGACAGTTATCCCCCCTAGACCATCAGGTCCCACACCACCAGATCAGGGACAGTTATCACCCCTCAACCATCAGGTCCCACACCACCAGGTTCAGGGACAGTTATAATCCGTCAACCATCAGGTCCCACACCACCAGGTTCAGGGACAGTTATCACCCCTCAACCATCAGGTCCCACACCATCAGGTTCAGGGACAGTTATCATCCGTCAACCATCAGGTCCCACACCACCAGGTTCAGGGACAGTTATCACCCCTCAACCATCAGGTCCCACACCACCAGGTTCAGGGACAGTTATCACCCCTCAACCATCAGGTCCCACAGCACCAGGTTCAGGGACGGTTATCACCTCTCAACCGTCAGGTCCCACAGCACCAGGTTCAGGGACGGTTATCACCCCTCAACCGTCAGGTCCCACACCACCAGGTTCAGGGACGGTTATCACCTCTCAACTGTCAGGTTTCACACCACCAGGTTCAGGGACAGTTATCATCCCTCAAACGTCAGGTCCAACACCACCAGGTTCAGGGACTGTTATCACACCTCTACCATCAGGACCATCACTACCAGGTTCAGGGAGAGTCATCGCCCCTCGACCATCAGGTCCCACACCACCAGGTTTAGGGACAGTTATCACCCCTCGACCATCAGGTCCGACACCACAAGGTTCAGGGACAGTTATCACCCCTCAACCGACAAGTCCCACACCACCAGGTTCAGGGACAGTTATCAAACCGAAACCGTCAGGTCCCACACCACCAGGATCAAGGACAGTTATCACCCCTCAAACATCAGGTCCCACACCACCAGGTTCTGGGGCAGTTATCACCCCTCAACCGTCAGGTCCCACACCACCAGGTTCAGGGACAGTTATCACGCCTCAACCGTCAGGTCCCACACCACCAGGATCAAGGACAGTTATCATCCCTCAACCATCAGGTCCCACACAACCAGGTTCAGGGGCAGTTATCACTCCTCAACCGTCAGGTCCCACACCACCAGGTTCAGGGACAGTTATCACGCCTCAACCGTCAGGTCCCACACCACTAGGTTCAGGGACATTTATCACCCCTCAACCGTCAGGTCAGACACCACCAGGTTCAGGGACATTTATCACCACTCAACCTTCAGGTCCCGCACCACAAGGTTCAGGGACATTTATCACCCCTCAACCATCAGGTCCCACACCACCAGGTTTAGGGACAGTTATCACCCGTCGAGCATCAGGTCCCACACCACCAGGTTCAGGTACAGTTATCATACCTCGACATTCAGGTCCCACTCAACCAGGTTCAGGGACAGTTATCATCCCACGACATTCAGGTCCCACACAACCAGGTTCAGAGACAGTTATCATCCCTCGACATTCAGGTCCCACGCAACCAGGTTCAGAGACAGTTATCACCCCTCAATCATCAGGTCCCACACCACCAGGTTCAGGGACAGTTAACATCCCTCGACATTCAGGTCCCACACAACCAGGTTCAGAGACAGTTATCACCCCGGAACCATCAGGTCCCACAGCACATGGTTCAGGGACAGTCATCACCCCTCAACCATCAGGTCCCACACAACCAGGTTCAGGAACTGTTATCACCACTCAACCATCAGGTCCCACACAACCAGGTTCAGGGACTGTTATCACACCTCTACCATCAGGACCCTCACCACCAGGTTCAGGGTGAGTCAACACCCCTTGACCATCAGGTCCCACACCACCAGGATCAGGGATAGTTATCACCCCTCGACCGTCATGTCCCACACCACTAGGTTCAGGGACAGTTATCATCCCTCGACAATCAGGTCCCACAACACCAGGTTTAGGGACAGTTATCAACCCTCGACCATCAGGTCCCACACCACCAGGTTCAGGGACAGTTAACACCCCTCAACCATCAGGTCCTACACGACCAGGATCAGGGACAGTTACACCCCTCGACCATCAGGTCCCACAACGCCAGGCTTAGGGACAGTTATCACCCCTCAATCATCAGGTCCCACACCACCAGGTTCAGGGACAGTTATCACCCCTCTACCATCAGGTCCCACACCACCAGGTTCAGGGACAGTTATCACCCCTAAACCGTCAGGTCCCACACCACCAGGTTCAGGGACAGTCATCACCCCTCAACCGTCAGGTCCCACACCACCAGGTTATGGGACAGTTATCACCCCTCAACCATCAGGACCCACACCACCAGGTTCAGGGACAGTTATCACCCCTCAATCATCAGGTCCCACACCACCAGGTTCAGGGACAGTTATCACCTCAACCATCAGGTCCCACACCACCAGGTTCAGGGACAGTTATCACCCCTCGACCATCAGGTCCCACACCACCAGGTTCAGGGACAGTTATCACCCCTCGACCATCAGGTCACACACCAACAGGTTCAGGGACAGTTATCACCCCTCTACCATCAGGTCCCACAACACCAGGTTCAGGGTCAGTTATCACCCTTCGGCCATCAGGTCCCACACCACCAGGTTCAGGGACAGTTCTCACCCCTCAACCGTCAGGTCCCACACCACCAGGTTCAGGGACAGTTATCACCCCTCGACCGTCAGGTCCCACACCACCAGGTTCAGGGACAGTTATCACCCCTAAACCGTCAGGTCCGACACCACCAGGTTCAGGGACAGTTATTACACCTCAACCCTCAGGTCCCACACCACCAGGTTCAGGGACAGTTATCACCCCACAAACATCAGGTCCCACACCACCAGGTTCAGGGACATTTATCACCCCGCAACCGTCAGGTCCGACGCCACCAGGTTCAGGGACAGTTATCACCCCTCTACCATCAGGTCCCACAACGCCAGGCTTAGGGACAGTTATCACCCCTCGACCATCAGGTCCCACACCACCAGGTTCAGGGAAAGTTATCTCCCCTCAATCATCAGGTCCCACACCACCAGGTTCAGGGACAGTTATCACCCCTCTACCATCAGGTCCCACACCAGCAGGTTCAGGGACAGTTATCACCACTCGACCGTCAGGTCCCACGCCACCAGGTTCAGGATCACTTATCACCCTTCAGCCATCAGGTCACACTCCACCAGGTTCAGGGACAGTTATCATCCCTCGACATTCAGGTCACACTCCACCAGGTTCAGGGACAGTTATCATCCCTCGACATTCAGGTCACACTCCACCAGGTTCAGGGACAGTTATCATCCCTCGACATTCAGGTCCCACACCACCAGGTTCAGGGACAGTTATCATCCCTCGACATTCAGGTCCCACACAACCAGGTTCAGAGACAGTTATTACCCCGGAACCATCAGGTCCCACAGCACATGGTTCAGGGACAGTCATCACCCCTTGACCATCAGGTCCCACAACACCAGGATCAGGGATAGTTATCACCCCTCGACCGTCATGTCCCACACCACTAGGTTCAGAGACAGTTATCAACCCTCGACCATCAGGTCCCACACAACCAGGTTCAGGGACAGTTCTCACCCCTCAAACGTCAGGTCCCACACCACCAGGTTCAGGGACAATTATCACCCCTCGACCGTCAGGTCCCACACCACCAGGTTCAGGGACAGTTATCACCCCTAAACCGTCAGGTCCCACACCACCAGGTTCAGGGACAGTCATCACCCCTCAACCGTCAGGTCCCACACCACCAGGTACAGGGACAGTCATCACCCCTCAACCGTCAGGTCCGACACCACCAGGTTCAGGGACAGTTATTACACCTCAACCCTCAGGTCCCACACCACCAGGTTCAGGGACAGTTATCACCCCACAAACATCAGGTCCCACACCACCAGGTTCAGGGACATTTATCACCCCGCAACCGTCAGGTCCGACGCCACCAGGTTCAGGGACAGTTATCATCCGTCAACCATCAGGTCCCACACCACCAGGTTCAGGGACAGTTATCACCCCTCAACCATCAGGTCCCACACCACCAGGTTCAGGGACAGTTATCACCCCTCAACCATCAGGTCCCACAGCACCAGGTTCAGGGACGGTTATCACCTCTCAACCGTCAGGTCCCACAGCACCAGGTTCAGGGACGGTTATCACCCCTCAACCGTCAGGTCCCACACCACCAGGTTCAGGGACGGTTATCACCTCTCAACTGTCAGGTTTCACACCACCAGGTTCAGGGACAGTTATCATCCCTCAAACGTCAGGTCCAACACCACCAGGTTCAGGGACTGTTATCACACCTCTACCATCAGGACCATCACTACCAGGTTCAGGGAGAGTCATCGCCCCTCGACCATCAGGTCCCACACCACCAGGTTTAGGGACAGTTATCACCCCTCGACCATCAGGTCCGACACCACAAGGTTCAGGGACAGTTATCACCCCTCAACCGACAAGTCCCACACCACCAGGTTCAGGGACAGTTATCAAACCGAAACCGTCAGGTCCCACACCACCAGGATCAAGGACAGTTATCACCCCTCAAACATCAGGTCCCACACCACCAGGTTCTGGGGCAGTTATCACCCCTCAACCGTCAGGTCCCACACCACCAGGTTCAGGGACAGTTATCACGCCTCAACCGTCAGGTCCCACACCACCAGGATCAAGGACAGTTATCATCCCTCAACCATCAGGTCCCACACAACCAGGTTCAGGGGCAGTTATCACTCCTCAACCGTCAGGTCCCACACCACCAGGTTCAGGGACAGTTATCACGCCTCAACCGTCAGGTCCCACACCACTAGGTTCAGGGACATTTATCACCCCTCAACCGTCAGGTCAGACACCACCAGGTTCAGGGACATTTATCACCACTCAACCTTCAGGTCCCGCACCACAAGGTTCAGGGACATTTATCACCCCTCAACCATCAGGTCCCACACCACCAGGTTTAGGGACAGTTATCACCCGTCGAGCATCAGGTCCCACACCACCAGGTTCAGGTACAGTTATCATACCTCGACATTCAGGTCCCACTCAACCAGGTTCAGGGACAGTTATCATCCCACGACATTCAGGTCCCACACAACCAGGTTCAGAGACAGTTATCATCCCTCGACATTCAGGTCCCACGCAACCAGGTTCAGAGACAGTTATCACCCCTCAATCATCAGGTCCCACACCACCAGGTTCAGGGACAGTTAACATCCCTCGACATTCAGGTCCCACACAACCAGGTTCAGAGACAGTTATCACCCCGGAACCATCAGGTCCCACAGCACATGGTTCAGGGACAGTCATCACCCCTCAACCATCAGGTCCCACACAACCAGGTTCAGGAACTGTTATCACCACTCAACCATCAGGTCCCACACAACCAGGTTCAGGGACTGTTATCACACCTCTACCATCAGGACCCTCACCACCAGGTTCAGGGTGAGTCAACACCCCTTGACCATCAGGTCCCACACCACCAGGATCAGGGATAGTTATCACCCCTCGACCGTCATGTCCCACACCACTAGGTTCAGGGACAGTTATCATCCCTCGACAATCAGGTCCCACAACACCAGGTTTAGGGACAGTTATCAACCCTCGACCATCAGGTCCCACACCACCAGGTTCAGGGACAGTTAACACCCCTCAACCATCAGGTCCTACACGACCAGGATCAGGGACAGTTACACCCCTCGACCATCAGGTCCCACAACGCCAGGCTTAGGGACAGTTATCACCCCTCAATCATCAGGTCCCACACCACCAGGTTCAGGGACAGTTATCACCCCTCTACCATCAGGTCCCACACCACCAGGTTCAGGGACAGTTATCACCCCTAAACCGTCAGGTCCCACACCACCAGGTTCAGGGACAGTCATCACCCCTCAACCGTCAGGTCCCACACCACCAGGTTCAGGGACAGTTATCACCCCTCAACCATCAGGACCCACACCACCAGGTTCAGGGACAGTTATCACCCCTCAATCATCAGGTCCCACACCACCAGGTTCAGGGACAGTTATCACCTCAACCATCAGGTCCCACACCACCAGGTTCAGGGACAGTTATCACCCCTCGACCATCAGGTCCCACACCACCAGGTTCAGGGACAGTTATCACCCCTCGACCATCAGGTCACACACCAACAGGTTCAGGGACAGTTATCACCCCTCTACCATCAGGTCCCACAACACCAGGTTCAGGGTCAGTTATCACCCTTCGGCCATCAGGTCCCACACCACCAGGTTCAGGGACAGTTCTCACCCCTCAACCGTCAGGTCCCACACCACCAGGTTCAGGGACAGTTATCACCCCTCGACCGTCAGGTCCCACACCACCAGGTTCAGGGACAGTTATCACCCCTAAACCGTCAGGTCCGACACCACCAGGTTCAGGGACAGTTATTACACCTCAACCCTCAGGTCCCACACCACCAGGTTCAGGGACAGTTATCACCCCACAAACATCAGGTCCCACACCACCAGGTTCAGGGACATTTATCACCCCGCAACCGTCAGGTCCGACGCCACCAGGTTCAGGGACAGTTATCACCCCTCTACCATCAGGTCCCACAACGCCAGGCTTAGGGACAGTTATCACCCCTCGACCATCAGGTCCCACACCACCAGGTTCAGGGAAAGTTATCTCCCCTCAATCATCAGGTCCCACACCACCAGGTTCAGGGACAGTTATCACCCCTCTACCATCAGGTCCCACACCAGCAGGTTCAGGGACAGTTATCACCACTCGACCGTCAGGTCCCACGCCACCAGGTTCAGGATCACTTATCACCCTTCAGCCATCAGGTCACACTCCACCAGGTTCAGGGACAGTTATCATCCCTCGACATTCAGGTCACACTCCACCAGGTTCAGGGACAGTTATCATCCCTCGACATTCAGGTCACACTCCACCAGGTTCAGGGACAGTTATCATCCCTCGACATTCAGGTCCCACACCACCAGGTTCAGGGACAGTTATCATCCCTCGACATTCAGGTCCCACACAACCAGGTTCAGAGACAGTTATTACCCCGGAACCATCAGGTCCCACAGCACATGGTTCAGGGACAGTCATCACCCCTTGACCATCAGGTCCCACAACACCAGGATCAGGGATAGTTATCACCCCTCGACCGTCATGTCCCACACCACTAGGTTCAGAGACAGTTATCAACCCTCGACCATCAGGTCCCACACAACCAGGTTCAGGGACAGTTCTCACCCCTCAAACGTCAGGTCCCACACCACCAGGTTCAGGGACAATTATCACCCCTCGACCGTCAGGTCCCACACCACCAGGTTCAGGGACAGTTATCACCCCTAAACCGTCAGGTCCCACACCACCAGGTTCAGGGACAGTCATCACCCCTCAACCGTCAGGTCCCACACCACCAGGTACAGGGACAGTCATCACCCCTCAACCGTCAGGTCCGACACCACCAGGTTCAGGGACAGTTATTACACCTCAACCCTCAGGTCCCACACCACCAGGTTCAGGGACAGTTATCACCCCACAAACATCAGGTCCCACACCACCAGGTTCAGGGACATTTATCACCCCGCAACCGTCAGGTCCGACGCCACCAGGTTCAGGGACAGTTATCACCCCTCAAACGTCAGGTCCCACACCACCAGTTTCAGGGACAGTTATCATCCCTCGACATTCACGTCCCACGCAACCAGGTTCAGAGACAGTTATCACCCCGGAACCATCAGGTCCCACACCACATGGTTCAGGGACAGTCATCACCCGTCGACCATCAGGTCCCACATCACCAGGTTCAGGGACAGTTATCACCCCTCAAACATCAGGTCCCACACCACCAGGTTCAGGGACATTTATCACCCCTCAACCATCGGGTCCCACACCACCAGGTTCAGGGACAGTTATCACCTCAACCATCAGGTCCCACACCACCAGGTTCAGGGACAGATGTCATCCCTCAAACGTCAGGTCCCACACCACCAGTTTCAGGGACAGTTATCATCCCTCGACATTCAGGTCCCACACAACCAGGTTCAGAGACAGTTATCACCCCGGAACCATCAGGTCCCACACCACATGGTTCAGGGACAGTCATCACCCCTCAACCATCAGGTCCCACACAACCAGGTTCAGGGACTGTTTTCACACCTCTACCATCAGGACCCACACCACCAGGTTCAGGGTGAGTCATCGCCCCTCGACCATCAGGTCTCAAACCACCCGGATCAGGGACAGTTATCACCCCTCGACCGTCATGTCCCACACCACTAGGTTCAGGGACAGTTACACCCCTCGACCATCAGGTCCCACAACGCCAGGCTTAGGGAAAGTTATCTCCCCTCAATCATCAGGTCCCACACCACCAGATTCAGGGACAGTTATCACCCCTCTACCATCAGGTCCCACACCAGCAGGTTCAGGGACAGTTATCACCACTCGACCGTCAGGTCCCACGCCACCAGGTTCAGGATCACTTATCACCCTTCGGCCATCAGGTCACACTCCACCAGGTTCAGGGACAGTTATCATCCCTCGTCATTCAGGTCCCACACAACCAGGTTCAGAGACAGTTATCATCCCTCGACATTCAGGTCCCACACAACCAGGTTCAGAGACAGTTATTACCCCGGAACCATCAGGTCCCACAGCACATGGTTCAGGGACAGTCATCACCCCTTGACCATCAGGTCCCACAACACCAGGATCAGGGATAGTTATCACCCCTCGACCGTCATGTCCCACACCACTAGGTTCAGAGACAGTTATCAACCCTCGACCATCAGGTCCCACACAACCAGGTTCAGGGACAGTTCTCACCCCTCAAACGTCATGTCCCACACCACCAGGTTCAGGGACAATTATCACCCCTCGACCGTCAGGTCCCACACCACCAGGTTCAGGGACAGTTATCACCCCTAAACCGTCAGGTCCCACACCACCAGGTTCAGGGACAGTCATCACCCCTCAACCGTCAGGTCCCACACCACCAGGTACAGGGACAGTCATCACCCCTCAACCGTCAGGTCCGACACCACCAGGTTCAGGGACAGTTATTACACCTCAACCCTCAGGTCCCACACCACCAGGTTCAGGGACAGTTATCACCCCACAAACATCAGGTCCCACACCACCAGGTTCAGGGACATTTATCACCCCGCAACCGTCAGGTCCGACGCCACCAGGTTCAGGGACAGTTATCATCCCTCAAACGTCAGGTCCCACACCACCAGGTTCAGGGACAGTTATCATCCCTCGACATTCAGGTCCCACACCACTAGGTTCAGGGACAGTTATCATCCGTCAACCATCAGGTCCCACACCACCAGGTTCAGGGACAGTTATCACCCCTCAACCATCAGGTCCCACACCACCAGGTTCAGGGACAGTTATCACCCCTCAACCATCAGGTCCCAGAGCACCAGGTTCAGGGACGGTTATCACCTCTCAACCGTCAGGTCCCACACCACCAGGTTCAGGGACAGTTATCATCCCTCAAACGTCAGGTCCAACACCACCAGGTTCAGGTTCTGTTATCACACCTCTACCATCAGGACCCTCACCACCAGGTTCAGGGAGAGTCATCGCCCCTCGACCATCAGGTCCCACACCACCAGGTTCAGGGACAGTTATCACCCCTCGACCATCAGGTCCCACAACGCCAGGCTTAGGGACAGTTATCACGCATCAACCATCAGGTCCCACACCACCAGGTTCAGGGAAAGTTATCTCCCCTCAATCATCAGGTCCCACACCACCAGGTTCAGGGACAGTTATCACCCCTCTACCATCAGGTCCCACACCAGCAGGTTCAGGGACAGTTATCATCACTCGACCATCAGGTCCCACGCCACCAGGTTCAGGATCACTTATCACCCTTCGGCCATCAGGTCCCACACCACCAGGTTCAGGGACAGTTATCATCTCTCGACATTCAGGTCCCACACAACCAGGTTCAGGGACAGTTATCATCCCTCGACATTCAGGTCACTCACAACCAGGTTCAGAGACAGTTATCATCCCTCGACATTCAGGTCCCACACAACCAGGTTCAGAGACAGTTATTACCCCGGAACCATCAGGTCCCACAGCACATGGTTCAGGGACAGTCATCACCCCTCAAACATCAGGTGCCACACAACCAGGTTCAGAGACAGTTATCATCCCTCGACATTCAGGTACCACACCACCAGGTTCAGGGACAGTTCTCACCCCTCAACCGTCAGGTCCCACACCACCAGGTTCAGGGACAGTTATCACCCCTAAACCGTCAGGTCCCACACCACCAGGTTCAGGGACAGTCATCACCCCTCAACCGTCAGGTCCCACACCACCAGGTACAGGGACAGTCATCACCCCTCAACCGTCAGGTCCGACACCACCAGGTTCAGGGACAGTTATTACACCTCAACCCTCAGGTCCCACACCACCAGGTTCAGGGACAGTTATCACCCCACAAACATCAGGTCCCACACCACCAGGTTCAGGGACATTTATCACCCCGCAACCGTCAGGTCCGACGCCACCAGGTTCAGGGACAGTTATCATCCCTCAAACGTCAGGTCCCACACCACCAGTTTCAGGGACAGTTATCATCCCTCGACATTCAGGTCCCACACCACTAGGTTCAGGGACTGTTATCACCCCTCGACCATCAGGTCCCACAACATCAGGTTTAGGGACAGTTATCACCCCTCGACCATCAGGTCCCACACCACCAGGTTCAGGGACAGTTATCCCCCCTAGACCATCAGGTCCCACACCACCAGATCAGGGACAGTTATCACCCCTCAACCATCAGGTCCTACACCACAAGGTTCAGGGACAGTTATCATCCGTCAACCATCAGGTCCCACACCACCAGGTTCAGGGACAGTTATCACCCCTCAACCATCAGGTCCCACACCACCAGGTTCAGGGACAGTTATCACCCCTCAACCATCAGGTCCAGGAGCACCAGGTTCAGGGACGGTTATCACCTCTCAACCGTCAGGTCCCACACCACCAGTTTCAGGGACGGTTATCACCTCTCAACCGTCAGGTCCCACACCACCAGGTTCAGGGACAGTTATCATCCCTCAATCGTCAGGTCCAACACCACCAGGTTCAGGTTCTGTTATCACACCTCTACCATCAGGACCCTCACCACCAGGTTCAGGGAGAGTCATCGCCCCTCGACCATCAGGTCCCACACCACCAGGTTCAGGGACAGTTATCACCCCTCGACCATCAGGTCCCACAACGCCAGGCTTAGGGACAGTTATCAAGCATCAACCATCAGGTCCCACACCACCAGGTTCAGGGAAAGTTATCTCCCCTCAATCATCAGGTCCCACACCACCAGGTTCAGGGACAGTTATCACCCCTCTACCATCAGGTCCCACACCAGCAGGTTCAGGGACAGTTATCACCACTCGACCATCAGGTCCCACGCCACCAGGTTCAGGATCACTTATCACCCTTCGGCCATCAGGTCCCACCCCACCAGGTTCAGGGACAGTTATCATCCCTCGACATTCAGGTCACTCACAACCAGGTTCAGAGACAGTTATCATCCCTCGACATTCAGGTCCCACACAACCAGGTTCAGAGACATTTATCACCCCTCAACCATCAGGTCCCACACCACCAGGTTCAGGGACAGTTATCATCCCTCAAACGTCAGGTCCAACACCACCAGGTTCAGGTTCTGTTATCACACCTCTACCATCAGGACCCTCACCACCAGGTTCAGGGAGAGTCATCGCCCCTCGACCATCAGGTCCCACACCACCAGGTTCAGGGACAGTTATCACCCCTCGACCATCAGGTCCCACAACGCCAGGCTTAGGGACAGTTATCACGCATCAACCATCAGGTCCCACACCACCAGGTTCAGGGAAAGTTATCTCCCCTCAATCATCAGGTCCCACACCACCAGGTTCAGGGACAGTTATCACCCCTCTACCATCAGGTCCCACACCAGCAGGTTCAGGGACAGTTATCATCACTCGACCATCAGGTCCCACGCCACCAGGTTCAGGATCACTTATCACCCTTCGGCCATCAGGTCCCACACCACCAGGTTCAGGGACAGTTATCATCTCTCGACATTCAGGTCCCACACAACCAGGTTCAGGGACAGTTATCATCCCTCGACATTCAGGTCACTCACAACCAGGTTCAGAGACAGTTATCATCCCTCGACATTCAGGTCCCACACAACCAGGTTCAGAGACAGTTATTACCCCGGAACCATCAGGTCCCACAGCACATGGTTCAGGGACAGTCATCACCCCTCAAACATCAGGTGCCACACAACCAGGTTCAGAGACAGTTATCATCCCTCGACATTCAGGTACCACACCACCAGGTTCAGGGACAGTTCTCACCCCTCAACCGTCAGGTCCCACACCACCAGGTTCAGGGACAGTTATCACCCCTAAACCGTCAGGTCCCACACCACCAGGTTCAGGGACAGTCATCACCCCTCAACCGTCAGGTCCCACACCACCAGGTACAGGGACAGTCATCACCCCTCAACCGTCAGGTCCGACACCACCAGGTTCAGGGACAGTTATTACACCTCAACCCTCAGGTCCCACACCACCAGGTTCAGGGACAGTTATCACCCCTCTACCATCAGGTCCCACACCAGCAGGTTCAGGGACAGTTATCACCACTCGACCGTCAGGTCCCACGCCACCAGGTTCAGGATCACTTATCACCCTTCGGCCATCAGGTCACACTCCACCAGGTTCAGGGACAGTTATCATCCCTCGTCATTCAGGTCCCACACAACCAGGTTCAGAGACAGTTATCATCCCTCGACATTCAGGTCCCACACAACCAGGTTCAGAGACAGTTATTACCCCGGAACCATCAGGTCCCACAGCACATGGTTCAGGGACAGTCATCACCCCTTGACCATCAGGTCCCACAACACCAGGATCAGGGATAGTTATCACCCCTCGACCGTCATGTCCCACACCACTAGGTTCAGAGACAGTTATCAACCCTCGACCATCAGGTCCCACACAACCAGGTTCAGGGACAGTTCTCACCCCTCAAACGTCATGTCCCACACCACCAGGTTCAGGGACAATTATCACCCCTCGACCGTCAGGTCCCACACCACCAGGTTCAGGGACAGTTATCACCCCTAAACCGTCAGGTCCCACACCACCAGGTTCAGGGACAGTCATCACCCCTCAACCGTCAGGTCCCACACCACCAGGTACAGGGACAGTCATCACCCCTCAACCGTCAGGTCCGACACCACCAGGTTCAGGGACAGTTATTACACCTCAACCCTCAGGTCCCACACCACCAGGTTCAGGGACAGTTATCACCCCACAAACATCAGGTCCCACACCACCAGGTTCAGGGACATTTATCACCCCGCAACCGTCAGGTCCGACGCCACCAGGTTCAGGGACAGTTATCATCCCTCAAACGTCAGGTCCCACACCACCAGGTTCAGGGACAGTTATCATCCCTCGACATTCAGGTCCCACACCACTAGGTTCAGGGACAGTTATCATCCGTCAACCATCAGGTCCCACACCACCAGGTTCAGGGACAGTTATCACCCCTCAACCATCAGGTCCCACACCACCAGGTTCAGGGACAGTTATCACCCCTCAACCATCAGGTCCCAGAGCACCAGGTTCAGGGACGGTTATCACCTCTCAACCGTCAGGTCCCACACCACCAGGTTCAGGGACAGTTATCATCCCTCAAACGTCAGGTCCAACACCACCAGGTTCAGGTTCTGTTATCACACCTCTACCATCAGGACCCTCACCACCAGGTTCAGGGAGAGTCATCGCCCCTCGACCATCAGGTCCCACACCACCAGGTTCAGGGACAGTTATCACCCCTCGACCATCAGGTCCCACAACGCCAGGCTTAGGGACAGTTATCACGCATCAACCATCAGGTCCCACACCACCAGGTTCAGGGAAAGTTATCTCCCCTCAATCATCAGGTCCCACACCACCAGGTTCAGGGACAGTTATCACCCCTCTACCATCAGGTCCCACACCAGCAGGTTCAGGGACAGTTATCATCACTCGACCATCAGGTCCCACGCCACCAGGTTCAGGATCACTTATCACCCTTCGGCCATCAGGTCCCACACCACCAGGTTCAGGGACAGTTATCATCTCTCGACATTCAGGTCCCACACAACCAGGTTCAGGGACAGTTATCATCCCTCGACATTCAGGTCACTCACAACCAGGTTCAGAGACAGTTATCATCCCTCGACATTCAGGTCCCACACAACCAGGTTCAGAGACAGTTATTACCCCGGAACCATCAGGTCCCACAGCACATGGTTCAGGGACAGTCATCACCCCTCAAACATCAGGTGCCACACAACCAGGTTCAGAGACAGTTATCATCCCTCGACATTCAGGTACCACACCACCAGGTTCAGGGACAGTTCTCACCCCTCAACCGTCAGGTCCCACACCACCAGGTTCAGGGACAGTTATCACCCCTAAACCGTCAGGTCCCACACCACCAGGTTCAGGGACAGTCATCACCCCTCAACCGTCAGGTCCCACACCACCAGGTACAGGGACAGTCATCACCCCTCAACCGTCAGGTCCGACACCACCAGGTTCAGGGACAGTTATTACACCTCAACCCTCAGGTCCCACACCACCAGGTTCAGGGACAGTTATCACCCCACAAACATCAGGTCCCACACCACCAGGTTCAGGGACATTTATCACCCCGCAACCGTCAGGTCCGACGCCACCAGGTTCAGGGACAGTTATCATCCCTCAAACGTCAGGTCCCACACCACCAGTTTCAGGGACAGTTATCATCCCTCGACATTCAGGTCCCACACCACTAGGTTCAGGGACTGTTATCACCCCTCGACCATCAGGTCCCACAACATCAGGTTTAGGGACAGTTATCACCCCTCGACCATCAGGTCCCACACCACCAGGTTCAGGGACAGTTATCCCCCCTAGACCATCAGGTCCCACACCACCAGATCAGGGACAGTTATCACCCCTCAACCATCAGGTCCTACACCACAAGGTTCAGGGACAGTTATCATCCGTCAACCATCAGGTCCCACACCACCAGGTTCAGGGACAGTTATCACCCCTCAACCATCAGGTCCCACACCACCAGGTTCAGGGACAGTTATCACCCCTCAACCATCAGGTCCAGGAGCACCAGGTTCAGGGACGGTTATCACCTCTCAACCGTCAGGTCCCACACCACCAGTTTCAGGGACGGTTATCACCTCTCAACCGTCAGGTCCCACACCACCAGGTTCAGGGACAGTTATCATCCCTCAATCGTCAGGTCCAACACCACCAGGTTCAGGTTCTGTTATCACACCTCTACCATCAGGACCCTCACCACCAGGTTCAGGGAGAGTCATCGCCCCTCGACCATCAGGTCCCACACCACCAGGTTCAGGGACAGTTATCACCCCTCGACCATCAGGTCCCACAACGCCAGGCTTAGGGACAGTTATCAAGCATCAACCATCAGGTCCCACACCACCAGGTTCAGGGAAAGTTATCTCCCCTCAATCATCAGGTCCCACACCACCAGGTTCAGGGACAGTTATCACCCCTCTACCATCAGGTCCCACACCAGCAGGTTCAGGGACAGTTATCACCACTCGACCATCAGGTCCCACGCCACCAGGTTCAGGATCACTTATCACCCTTCGGCCATCAGGTCCCACCCCACCAGGTTCAGGGACAGTTATCATCCCTCGACATTCAGGTCACTCACAACCAGGTTCAGAGACAGTTATCATCCCTCGACATTCAGGTCCCACACAACCAGGTTCAGAGACATTTATCACCCCTCAACCATCAGGTCCCACACCACCAGGTTCAGGGACAGTTATCATCCCTCAAACGTCAGGTCCAACACCACCAGGTTCAGGTTCTGTTATCACACCTCTACCATCAGGACCCTCACCACCAGGTTCAGGGAGAGTCATCGCCCCTCGACCATCAGGTCCCACACCACCAGGTTCAGGGACAGTTATCACCCCTCGACCATCAGGTCCCACAACGCCAGGCTTAGGGACAGTTATCACGCATCAACCATCAGGTCCCACACCACCAGGTTCAGGGAAAGTTATCTCCCCTCAATCATCAGGTCCCACACCACCAGGTTCAGGGACAGTTATCACCCCTCTACCATCAGGTCCCACACCAGCAGGTTCAGGGACAGTTATCATCACTCGACCATCAGGTCCCACGCCACCAGGTTCAGGATCACTTATCACCCTTCGGCCATCAGGTCCCACACCACCAGGTTCAGGGACAGTTATCATCTCTCGACATTCAGGTCCCACACAACCAGGTTCAGGGACAGTTATCATCCCTCGACATTCAGGTCACTCACAACCAGGTTCAGAGACAGTTATCATCCCTCGACATTCAGGTCCCACACAACCAGGTTCAGAGACAGTTATTACCCCGGAACCATCAGGTCCCACAGCACATGGTTCAGGGACAGTCATCACCCCTCAAACATCAGGTGCCACACAACCAGGTTCAGAGACAGTTATCATCCCTCGACATTCAGGTACCACACCACCAGGTTCAGGGACAGTTCTCACCCCTCAACCGTCAGGTCCCACACCACCAGGTTCAGGGACAGTTATCACCCCTAAACCGTCAGGTCCCACACCACCAGGTTCAGGGACAGTCATCACCCCTCAACCGTCAGGTCCCACACCACCAGGTACAGGGACAGTCATCACCCCTCAACCGTCAGGTCCGACACCACCAGGTTCAGGGACAGTTATTACACCTCAACCCTCAGGTCCCACACCACCAGGTTCAGGGACAGTTATCACCCCACAAACATCAGGTCCCACACCACCAGGTTCAGGGACATTTATCACCCCGCAACCGTCAGGTCCGACGCCACCAGGTTCAGGGACAGTTATCATCCCTCAAACGTCAGGTCCCACACCACCAGTTTCAGGGACAGTTATCATCCCTCGACATTCAGGTCCCACACCACTAGGTTCAGGGACTGTTATCACCCCTCGACCATCAGGTCCCACAACATCAGGTTTAGGGACAGTTATCACCCCTCGACCATCAGGTCCCACACCACCAGGTTCAGGGACAGTTATCCCCCCTAGACCATCAGGTCCCACACCACCAGATCAGGGACAGTTATCACCCCTCAACCATCAGGTCCTACACCACAAGGTTCAGGGACAGTTATCATCCGTCAACCATCAGGTCCCACACCACCAGGTTCAGGGACAGTTATCACCCCTCAACCATCAGGTCCCACACCACCAGGTTCAGGGACAGTTATCACCCCTCAACCATCAGGTCCAGGAGCACCAGGTTCAGGGACGGTTATCACCTCTCAACCGTCAGGTCCCACACCACCAGTTTCAGGGACGGTTATCACCTCTCAACCGTCAGGTCCCACACCACCAGGTTCAGGGACAGTTATCATCCCTCAATCGTCAGGTCCAACACCACCAGGTTCAGGTTCTGTTATCACACCTCTACCATCAGGACCCTCACCACCAGGTTCAGGGAGAGTCATCGCCCCTCGACCATCAGGTCCCACACCACCAGGTTCAGGGACAGTTATCACCCCTCGACCATCAGGTCCCACAACGCCAGGCTTAGGGACAGTTATCAAGCATCAACCATCAGGTCCCACACCACCAGGTTCAGGGAAAGTTATCTCCCCTCAATCATCAGGTCCCACACCACCAGGTTCAGGGACAGTTATCACCCCTCTACCATCAGGTCCCACACCAGCAGGTTCAGGGACAGTTATCACCACTCGACCATCAGGTCCCACGCCACCAGGTTCAGGATCACTTATCACCCTTCGGCCATCAGGTCCCACCCCACCAGGTTCAGGGACAGTTATCATCCCTCGACATTCAGGTCACTCACAACCAGGTTCAGAGACAGTTATCATCCCTCGACATTCAGGTCCCACACAACCAGGTTCAGAGACATTTATCACCCCTCAACCATCAGGTCCCACACCACCAGGTTTAGGGACAGTTATCACCCGTCGAGCATCAGGTCCCACACCACCAGGTTCAGGTACAGTTATCATACCTCGACATTCAGGTCCCACTCAACCAGGTTCAGGGACAGTTATCATCCCACGACATTCAGGTCCCACACAACCAGGTTCAGAGACAGTTATCATCCCTCGACATTCAGGTCCCACGCAACCAGGTTCAGAGACAGTTATCACCCCTCAATCATCAGGTCCCACACCACCAGGTTCAGGGACAGTTAACATCCCTCGACATTCAGGTCCCACACAACCAGGTTCAGAGACAGTTATCACCCCGGAACCATCAGGTCCCACAGCACATGGTTCAGGGACAGTCATCACCCCTCAACCATCAGGTCCCACACAACCAGGTTCAGGAACTGTTATCACCACTCAACCATCAGGTCCCACACAACCAGGTTCAGGGACTGTTATCACACCTCTACCATCAGGACCCTCACCACCAGGTTCAGGGTGAGTCAACACCCCTTGACCATCAGGTCCCACACCACCAGGATCAGGGATAGTTATCACCCCTCGACCGTCATGTCCCACACCACTAGGTTCAGGGACAGTTATCATCCCTCGACAATCAGGTCCCACAACACCAGGTTTAGGGACAGTTATCAACCCTCGACCATCAGGTCCCACACCACCAGGTTCAGGGACAGTTAACACCCCTCAACCATCAGGTCCTACACGACCAGGATCAGGGACAGTTACACCCCTCGACCATCAGGTCCCACAACGCCAGGCTTAGGGACAGTTATCACCCCTCAATCATCAGGTCCCACACCACCAGGTTCAGGGACAGTTATCACCCCTCTACCATCAGGTCCCACACCACCAGGTTCAGGGACAGTTATCACCCCTAAACCGTCAGGTCCCACACCACCAGGTTCAGGGACAGTCATCACCCCTCAACCGTCAGGTCCCACACCACCAGGTTCAGGGACAGTTATCACCCCTCAACCATCAGGACCCACACCACCAGGTTCAGGGACAGTTATCACCCCTCAATCATCAGGTCCCACACCACCAGGTTCAGGGACAGTTATCACCTCAACCATCAGGTCCCACACCACCAAGTTCAGGGACAGTTATCACCCCTCGACCATCAGGTCCCACACCACCAGGTTCAGGGACAGTTATCACCCCTCGACCATCAGGTCACACACCAACAGGTTCAGGGACAGTTATCACCCCTCTACCATCAGGTCCCACAACACCAGGTTCAGGGTCAGTTATCACCCTTCGGCCATCAGGTCCCACACCACCAGGTTCAGGGACAGTTCTCACCCCTCAACCGTCAGGTCCCACACCACCAGGTTCAGGGACAGTTATCACCCCTCGACCGTCAGGTCCCACACCACCAGGTTCAGGGACAGTTATCACCCCTAAACCGTCAGGTCCGACACCACCAGGTTCAGGGACAGTTATTACACCTCAACCCTCAGGTCCCACACCACCAGGTTCAGGGACAGTTATCACCCCACAAACATCAGGTCCCACACCACCAGGTTCAGGGACATTTATCACCCCGCAACCGTCAGGTCCGACGCCACCAGGTTCAGGGACAGTTATCACCCCTCTACCATCAGGTCCCACAACGCCAGGCTTAGGGACAGTTATCACCCCTCGACCATCAGGTCCCACACCACCAGGTTCAGGGAAAGTTATCTCCCCTCAATCATCAGGTCCCACACCACCAGGTTCAGGGACAGTTATCACCCCTCTACCATCAGGTCCCACACCAGCAGGTTCAGGGACAGTTATCACCACTCGACCGTCAGGTCCCACGCCACCAGGTTCAGGATCACTTATCACCCTTCAGCCATCAGGTCACACTCCACCAGGTTCAGGGACAGTTATCATCCCTCGACATTCAGGTCACACTCCACCAGGTTCAGGGACAGTTATCATCCCTCGACATTCAGGTCACACTCCACCAGGTTCAGGGACAGTTATCATCCCTCGACATTCAGGTCCCACACCACCAGGTTCAGGGACAGTTATCATCCCTCGACATTCAGGTCCCACACAACCAGGTTCAGAGACAGTTATTACCCCGGAACCATCAGGTCCCACAGCACATGGTTCAGGGACAGTCATCACCCCTTGACCATCAGGTCCCACAACACCAGGATCAGGGATAGTTATCACCCCTCGACCGTCATGTCCCACACCACTAGGTTCAGAGACAGTTATCAACCCTCGACCATCAGGTCCCACACAACCAGGTTCAGGGACAGTTCTCACCCCTCAAACGTCAGGTCCCACACCACCAGGTTCAGGGACAATTATCACCCCTCGACCGTCAGGTCCCACACCACCAGGTTCAGGGACAGTTATCACCCCTAAACCGTCAGGTCCCACACCACCAGGTTCAGGGACAGTCATCACCCCTCAACCGTCAGGTCCCACACCACCAGGTACAGGGACAGTCATCACCCCTCAACCGTCAGGTCCGACACCACCAGGTTCAGGGACAGTTATTACACCTCAACCCTCAGGTCCCACACCACCAGGTTCAGGGACAGTTATCACCCCACAAACATCAGGTCCCACACCACCAGGTTCAGGGACATTTATCACCCCGCAACCGTCAGGTCCGACGCCACCAGGTTCAGGGACAGTTATCACCCCTCAAACGTCAGGTCCCACACCACCAGTTTCAGGGACAGTTATCATCCCTCGACATTCACGTCCCACGCAACCAGGTTCAGAGACAGTTATCACCCCGGAACCATCAGGTCCCACACCACATGGTTCAGGGACAGTCATCACCCGTCGACCATCAGGTCCCACATCACCAGGTTCAGGGACAGTTATCACCCCTCAAACATCAGGTCCCACACCACCAGGTTCAGGGACATTTATCACCCCTCAACCATCGGGTCCCACACCACCAGGTTCAGGGACAGTTATCACCTCAACCATCAGGTCCCACACCACCAGGTTCAGGGACAGATGTCATCCCTCAAACGTCAGGTCCCACACCACCAGTTTCAGGGACAGTTATCATCCCTCGACATTCAGGTCCCACACAACCAGGTTCAGAGACAGTTATCACCCCGGAACCATCAGGTCCCACACCACATGGTTCAGGGACAGTCATCACCCCTCAACCATCAGGTCCCACACAACCAGGTTCAGGGACTGTTTTCACACCTCTACCATCAGGACCCACACCACCAGGTTCAGGGTGAGTCATCGCCCCTCGACCATCAGGTCTCAAACCACCCGGATCAGGGACAGTTATCACCCCTCGACCGTCATGTCCCACACCACTAGGTTCAGGGACAGTTACACCCCTCGACCATCAGGTCCCACAACGCCAGGCTTAGGGACAGTTATCACCCCTCGACCATCAGGTCCCACACCACCAGGTTCAGGGAAAGTTATCTCCCCTCAATCATCAGGTCCCACACCACCAGATTCAGGGACAGTTATCACCCCTCTACCATCAGGTCCCACACCAGCAGGTTCAGGGACAGTTATCACCACTCGACCGTCAGGTCCCACGCCACCAGGTTCAGGATCACTTATCACCCTTCGGCCATCAGGTCACACTCCACCAGGTTCAGGGACAGTTATCATCCCTCGTCATTCAGGTCCCACACAACCAGGTTCAGAGACAGTTATCATCCCTCGACATTCAGGTCCCACACAACCAGGTTCAGAGACAGTTATTACCCCGGAACCATCAGGTCCCACAGCACATGGTTCAGGGACAGTCATCACCCCTTGACCATCAGGTCCCACAACACCAGGATCAGGGATAGTTATCACCCCTCGACCGTCATGTCCCACACCACTAGGTTCAGAGACAGTTATCAACCCTCGACCATCAGGTCCCACACAACCAGGTTCAGGGACAGTTCTCACCCCTCAAACGTCATGTCCCACACCACCAGGTTCAGGGACAATTATCACCCCTCGACCGTCAGGTCCCACACCACCAGGTTCAGGGACAGTTATCACCCCTAAACCGTCAGGTCCCACACCACCAGGTTCAGGGACAGTCATCACCCCTCAACCGTCAGGTCCCACACCACCAGGTACAGGGACAGTCATCACCCCTCAACCGTCAGGTCCGACACCACCAGGTTCAGGGACAGTTATTACACCTCAACCCTCAGGTCCCACACCACCAGGTTCAGGGACAGTTATCACCCCACAAACATCAGGTCCCACACCACCAGGTTCAGGGACATTTATCACCCCGCAACCGTCAGGTCCGACGCCACCAGGTTCAGGGACAGTTATCATCCCTCAAACGTCAGGTCCCACACCACCAGGTTCAGGGACAGTTATCATCCCTCGACATTCAGGTCCCACACCACTAGGTTCAGGGACAGTTATCATCCGTCAACCATCAGGTCCCACACCACCAGGTTCAGGGACAGTTATCACCCCTCAACCATCAGGTCCCACACCACCAGGTTCAGGGACAGTTATCACCCCTCAACCATCAGGTCCCAGAGCACCAGGTTCAGGGACGGTTATCACCTCTCAACCGTCAGGTCCCACACCACCAGGTTCAGGGACAGTTATCATCCCTCAAACGTCAGGTCCAACACCACCAGGTTCAGGTTCTGTTATCACACCTCTACCATCAGGACCCTCACCACCAGGTTCAGGGAGAGTCATCGCCCCTCGACCATCAGGTCCCACACCACCAGGTTCAGGGACAGTTATCACCCCTCGACCATCAGGTCCCACAACGCCAGGCTTAGGGACAGTTATCACGCATCAACCATCAGGTCCCACACCACCAGGTTCAGGGAAAGTTATCTCCCCTCAATCATCAGGTCCCACACCACCAGGTTCAGGGACAGTTATCACCCCTCTACCATCAGGTCCCACACCAGCAGGTTCAGGGACAGTTATCATCACTCGACCATCAGGTCCCACGCCACCAGGTTCAGGATCACTTATCACCCTTCGGCCATCAGGTCCCACACCACCAGGTTCAGGGACAGTTATCATCTCTCGACATTCAGGTCCCACACAACCAGGTTCAGGGACAGTTATCATCCCTCGACATTCAGGTCACTCACAACCAGGTTCAGAGACAGTTATCATCCCTCGACATTCAGGTCCCACACAACCAGGTTCAGAGACAGTTATTACCCCGGAACCATCAGGTCCCACAGCACATGGTTCAGGGACAGTCATCACCCCTCAAACATCAGGTGCCACACAACCAGGTTCAGAGACAGTTATCATCCCTCGACATTCAGGTACCACACCACCAGGTTCAGGGACAGTTCTCACCCCTCAACCGTCAGGTCCCACACCACCAGGTTCAGGGACAGTTATCACCCCTAAACCGTCAGGTCCCACACCACCAGGTTCTGGGACAGTCATCACCCCTCAACCGTCAGGTCCCACACCACCAGGTACAGGGACAGTCATCACCCCTCAACCGTCAGGTCCGACACCACCAGGTTCAGGGACAGTTATTACACCTCAACCCTCAGGTCCCACACCACCAGGTTCAGGGACAGTTATCACCCCACAAACATCAGGTCCCACACCACCAGGTTCAGGGACATTTATCACCCCGCAACCGTCAGGTCCGACGCCACCAGGTTCAGGGACAGTTATCATCCCTCAAACGTCAGGTCCCACACCACCAGTTTCAGGGACAGTTATCATCCCTCGACATTCAGGTCCCACACCACTAGGTTCAGGGACTGTTATCACCCCTCGACCATCAGGTCCCACAACATCAGGTTTAGGGACAGTTATCACCCCTCGACCATCAGGTCCCACACCACCAGGTTCAGGGACAGTTATCCCCCCTAGACCATCAGGTCCCACACCACCAGATCAGGGACAGTTATCACCCCTCAACCATCAGGTCCTACACCACAAGGTTCAGGGACAGTTATCATCCGTCAACCATCAGGTCCCACACCACCAGGTTCAGGGACAGTTATCACCCCTCAACCATCAGGTCCCACACCACCAGGTTCAGGGACAGTTATCACCCCTCAACCATCAGGTCCAGGAGCACCAGGTTCAGGGACGGTTATCACCTCTCAACCGTCAGGTCCCACACCACCAGTTTCAGGGACGGTTATCACCTCTCAACCGTCAGGTCCCACACCACCAGGTTCAGGGACAGTTATCATCCCTCAATCGTCAGGTCCAACACCACCAGGTTCAGGTTCTGTTATCACACCTCTACCATCAGGACCCTCACCACCAGGTTCAGGGAGAGTCATCGCCCCTCGACCATCAGGTCCCACACCACCAGGTTCAGGGACAGTTATCACCCCTCGACCATCAGGTCCCACAACGCCAGGCTTAGGGACAGTTATCAAGCATCAACCATCAGGTCCCACACCACCAGGTTCAGGGAAAGTTATCTCCCCTCAATCATCAGGTCCCACACCACCAGGTTCAGGGACAGTTATCACCCCTCTACCATCAGGTCCCACACCAGCAGGTTCAGGGACAGTTATCACCACTCGACCATCAGGTCCCACGCCACCAGGTTCAGGATCACTTATCACCCTTCGGCCATCAGGTCCCACCCCACCAGGTTCAGGGACAGTTATCATCCCTCGACATTCAGGTCACTCACAACCAGGTTCAGAGACAGTTATCATCCCTCGACATTCAGGTCCCACACAACCAGGTTCAGAGACAGTTATTACCCCGGAACCATCAGGTCCCACAGCACATGGTTCAGGGACAGTCATCACCCCTCAAACATCAGGTCCCACACAACCAGGTTCAGAGACAGTTATCATCCCTCGACATTCAGGTACCACACCACCAGGTTCAGGGACAGTTCTCACCCCTCAACCGTCAGGTCCCACAGCACATGGTTCAGGGACAGTCATCACCCCTCAACCATCAGGTCCCACACAACCAGGTTCAGGGACTGTTATCACACCTCTACCATCAGGTCCCACACCACCAGGATCAGGGATAGTTATCAACCCTCGACCGTCATGTCCCACACCACTAGGTTCAGGGACAGTTATCACCCCACAAACATCAGGTCCGACGCCACCAGGTTCAGGGACAGTTATCATCACTCAAACGTCAGGTCCCACACCACCAGTTTCAGGGACACTTATCATCCCTCGACATTCAGGTCCCACACAACCAGGTTCAGGGACAGTTATCACCCCTCAACCATCACGTCCCTCTCCACCAGGTTCAGGGACAGTTATCATCCCGCAACCATCAGGTCCCACACCACCAGGTTCAGGGGCAGTTATCACCTCGACCATCAGGTCCCACACCACCAGGTTCAGGGACAGTTATCACCCCTCAACCGTCAGGTCCCACACCACCAGGTTCAGGGACAGTTATCACCCCTCAAACGTCAGGTCCCACACAACCAGGTTCAGAGACAGTTATCACCCCGGAACCATCAGGTCCCACACCACATGGTTCAGGGACAGTTATCACCCCTCAAACATCAGGTCCCACACCACCAGGTTCAGGGACAGTTATCACCCCTCAACCATCACGTCCCTCTCCACCAGGTTCAGGGACAGTTATCATCCCCTCGACCATCAGGTCCCACACCACCAGGTTCAGGGACAGTTATCACCCCTCGACCGTCAGGTCCCACACCACCAGTTTCAGGGACAGTTATCACCCCTCGACCATCAGGTCCCACACAACCAGGTTCAGAGACAGTTATCACCCCGGAACCATCAGGTCCCACACCACATGGTTCAGGGACAGTCATCACCCCTCAACCATCAGGTCCCACACAACCAGGTTCAGGGACTGTTTTCACACCTCTACCATCAGGACCCACACCACCAGGTTCATGGTGAGTCATCGCCCCTCGACCATCAGGTCTCACACCACCAGGATCAGGGATAGTTATCACCCCTCGACCGTCATGTCCCACACCACTAGGTTCAGGGACAGTTATCAACCCTCGAACATCAGGTCCCACAACACCAGGTTTAGGGACAGTTATCAACCCTTGACCATCAGGTACCACACCACCAGGTTCAGGGACAGTTCACACCCCTCAACCATCAGGTCCTACACCACCAGGTTCAGGGACAGTTACACCCCTCGACCATCAGGTCCCACAACGCCAGGCTTAGGGACAGTTATCACCCCTCAACCATCAGGTCCCACACCACCAGGTTCAGGGAAAGTTATCTCCCCTCAATCATCAGGTCCCACACCACCAGGTTCAGGGACATTTATCACCCCTCTACCATCAGGTCCCACACCAGCAGGTTCAGTGACAGTTATCACCACTCGACCATCAGGTCCCACGCCACCAGGTTCAGGACCACTTATCACCCTTCGGCCATCAGGTCCCACACCACCAGGTTCAGGGACAGTTCTGACCCCTCGACCGTCCGGTCCCACACCACCAGGCTCAGGGACACTTATCACCCCTAAACCATCAGGTCCCACACCACCAGGTTCAGGGACAGTTATCAACCCTCAACCGTCAGGTCCCACACCACCAGGTACAGGTACAGTCATCACCCGTCGACCATCAGGACCCACATCACCAGGTTCAGGGACAGTTATCACCCCTCAAACATCAGGTCCCACACCACCAGGTTCAGGGACAGTTATCACCCCTCTACCATCAGGTCCCACACCAGCAGGTTCAGGGACAGTTATCACCACTCGACCATCAGGTCCCACGCCACCAGGTTCAGGATCACTTATCACCCTTCGGCCATCAGGTCCCACCCCACCAGGTTCAGGGACAGTTATCATCCCTCGACATTCAGGTCACTCACAACCAGGTTCAGAGACAGTTATCATCCCTCGACATTCAGGTCCCACACAACCAGGTTCAGAGACAGTTATTACCCCGGAACCATCAGGTCCCACAGCACATGGTTCAGGGACAGTCATCACCCCTCAAACATCAGGTCCCACACAACCAGGTTCAGAGACAGTTATCATCCCTCGACATTCAGGTACCACACCACCAGGTTCAGGGACAGTTCTCACCCCTCAACCGTCAGGTCCCACAGCACATGGTTCAGGGACAGTCATCACCCCTCAACCATCAGGTCCCACACAACCAGGTTCAGGGACTGTTATCACACCTCTACCATCAGGTCCCACACCACCAGGATCAGGGATAGTTATCAACCCTCGACCGTCATGTCCCACACCACTAGGTTCAGGGACAGTTATCACCCCACAAACATCAGGTCCGACGCCACCAGGTTCAGGGACAGTTATCATCACTCAAACGTCAGGTCCCACACCACCAGTTTCAGGGACACTTATCATCCCTCGACATTCAGGTCCCACACAACCAGGTTCAGGGACAGTTATCACCCCTCAACCATCACGTCCCTCTCCACCAGGTTCAGGGACAGTTATCATCCCGCAACCATCAGGTCCCACACCACCAGGTTCAGGGGCAGTTATCACCTCGACCATCAGGTCCCACACCACCAGGTTCAGGGACAGTTATCACCCCTCAACCGTCAGGTCCCACACCACCAGGTTCAGGGACAGTTATCACCCCTCAAACGTCAGGTCCCACACAACCAGGTTCAGAGACAGTTATCACCCCGGAACCATCAGGTCCCACACCACATGGTTCAGGGACAGTTATCACCCCTCAAACATCAGGTCCCACACCACCAGGTTCAGGGACAGTTATCACCCCTCAACCATCACGTCCCTCTCCACCAGGTTCAGGGACAGTTATCATCCCCTCGACCATCAGGTCCCACACCACCAGGTTCAGGGACAGTTATCACCCCTCGACCGTCAGGTCCCACACCACCAGTTTCAGGGACAGTTATCACCCCTCGACCATCAGGTCCCACACAACCAGGTTCAGAGACAGTTATCACCCCGGAACCATCAGGTCCCACACCACATGGTTCAGGGACAGTCATCACCCCTCAACCATCAGGTCCCACACAACCAGGTTCAGGGACTGTTTTCACACCTCTACCATCAGGACCCACACCACCAGGTTCATGGTGAGTCATCGCCCCTCGACCATCAGGTCTCACACCACCAGGATCAGGGATAGTTATCACCCCTCGACCGTCATGTCCCACACCACTAGGTTCAGGGACAGTTATCAACCCTCGAACATCAGGTCCCACAACACCAGGTTTAGGGACAGTTATCAACCCTTGACCATCAGGTACCACACCACCAGGTTCAGGGACAGTTCACACCCCTCAACCATCAGGTCCTACACCACCAGGTTCAGGGACAGTTACACCCCTCGACCATCAGGTCCCACAACGCCAGGCTTAGGGACAGTTATCACCCCTCAACCATCAGGTCCCACACCACCAGGTTCAGGGAAAGTTATCTCCCCTCAATCATCAGGTCCCACACCACCAGGTTCAGGGACATTTATCACCCCTCTACCATCAGGTCCCACACCAGCAGGTTCAGTGACAGTTATCACCACTCGACCATCAGGTCCCACGCCACCAGGTTCAGGACCACTTATCACCCTTCGGCCATCAGGTCCCACACCACCAGGTTCAGGGACAGTTCTGACCCCTCGACCGTCCGGTCCCACACCACCAGGCTCAGGGACACTTATCACCCCTAAACCATCAGGTCCCACACCACCAGGTTCAGGGACAGTTATCAACCCTCAACCGTCAGGTCCCACACCACCAGGTACAGGTACAGTCATCACCCGTCGACCATCAGGACCCACATCACCAGGTTCAGGGACAGTTATCACCCCTCAAACATCAGGTCCCACACCACCAGGTTCAGGGACATTTATCACCCCGGAACCGTCAGGTCCGACACCACCAGATTCAGGGACAGATATCATCCCTCAGACGTCAGGTCCCACACCACCATTCTCAGGGACAGTTATCATCCCTCGACATTCAGGTCCCACACAACCAGGTTCAGAGACAGTTATTACCCCGGAACCATCAGGTCCCACACCACATGGTTCAGGCACAGTCATCACCCCTCGACCATCAGGTCCCACAACACCAGGTTTAGGGACAGTTATCACCCCTCAACCGTCAGGTCCCACACCACCAGGTTCAGGGACAGTTATCACCCCTCAACCATCAGGCCCCACACCACCAGCTTCAGGGACAGTTATCACCGCTCGACCATCAGGTCCCACACAAGCAGGTTCAGGGACAGTTATCACCCCTCCACCATCCGGTCCCAGACCACCAGGTTCAGGGACAGTTATCAACCCTCGACCATCAGGTCCCACACAACCAGTTTCAGGGACAGTTATCACCCATCAACCATCAGGTCCCACACCACCAGGTTCAGGGACAGTTATCACCCCTCAAATATCAGGTCCCACACCACCAGTTTCAGGGATAGATATCACCCCTCAACCATCATGTCCCACACCACCAGGTTCAGGGACAGTTATCACCCCTCGACCATCAGCTTCCACACCACCAGATCAGGGACAGTCATCACCACTCAACCATCAGGTCCCACACAACCAGGTTCAGAGACTGTTATCACACCTCTACCATCAAGACCCTCACCACCAGGTTCAGGGTGAGTCATCACCCCTTGACCATCAGGTCCCACACCACCAGGATCAGGGATAGTTATCACCCCTCGACCGTCATGTCCCACACCACCAGGTTCAGGGACAGTTACACCCCTCGACCATCAGGTCCCACAACGCCAGGCTTAGGGACAGTTATCACCCCTCAACCATCAGGTCCCACACCACAAGGTTCAGGGACAGTTATCTCCCCTCAATCATCAGGTCCCACAGCACCAGGTTCACGGACAGTTATCACCCCTCTACCATCAGGTCCCACACCACCAGGTTCAGGGACAGTTAACACCACTCGACCAACAGATCCCACACCACCAGGTTCAGGGTCAGTTATCACCCTTCGGCCATCAGGTCCCACACCGCCAGGTTCAGGGACAGTTCTCACCCCTCAACCGTCAGGTCCCACACCACCAGGTTCAGGGACAGTTATCACCCCTCGAACGTCAGGTCCCACACCACCAGGTTCAGGGGACAGTTATCACCACCCGACCATCAGATCCCACACCACCAGGTTCAGGGACAGTTCTCACCCCTCAACCGTCAGGTCCCACACCACCAGGTTCAGGGACAGTTATCACCCCTCGACCGTCAGGTCCCACACCGCCAGGTTCAGGGACAGTTATCACCCCTAAACCGTCAGGTCCCACACCACCAGGTACAGGGACAGTCATCACCCCTCAACCGTCAGGTCCGACACCACCAGGTTCATGGACAGTTATTACACCTCAACCATCAGGTCCCACACCACCAGGTTCAGGGACAGTTATCACCCCTCAAACATCAGGTCCCACAGCACCAGGTTCAGGGACATTTATCACCCCTCGACCATCAGGTCCCACACCACCAGGTTCAGGGACAGGTATCATCCCTCAAACGTCAGGTCCCACACCACCAGTTTCAGGGACAGTTATCATCCCTCGACATTCAGGTCGCACACAACCAGGTTCAGAGACAGTTATCACCCCGGAACCATCAGGTCCCACACCACATGGTTCAGGGACAGTCATCACCCCTCAACCATCAGGTCCCACACCACCAGGTTCAGGGAAAGTTATCTCCCCTCAATCATCAGGTCCCACACCACCAGGTTCAGGGACATTTATCACCCCTCTACCATCAGGTCCCACACCAGCAGGTTCAGGGACAGTTATCACCAGTCGACCATCAGGTCCCACGCCACCAGGTTCAGGATCACTTATCACCCTTCGGCCATCAGGTCCCACACCACCAGGTTCAGGGACAGTTCTCACCCCTCGACCGTCCGGTCCCACACCACCAGGCTCAGGGACAGTTATCACCCCGGAACCGTCAGTTCCGACACCACCAGGTTCAGGGACAGATATCATCCCTCAGACGTCAGGTCCCACACCACCAGTTTCAGGGACAGTTATCATCCCTCGACATTCAGGTCCCACACAACCAGGTTCAGAGACAGTTATTACCCCGGAACCATCAGGTCCCACACCACATGGTTCAGGGACAGTCATCACCCCTCGACCATCAGGTCCCACAACACCAGGTTTAGGGACAGTTATCACACCTCGACCGTCATGTCCACACCTCTAGGTTCAGGCACAGTTATCACCCCTCGACCATCAGGTCCCACACCACCAGGTTTAAGGAAAGTTATCACCCCTCGACCATCAGGTCCCACAACTCCAGGTTCAGGGACCGTTATCACCCCTCGACCATCAGGTCCCACACCACCAGGTTCAGGGACAGTTATCACCCCTCGACCGTCAGGTCCCACACCGCCAGGTTCAGGGACAGTTATCACCCCTAAACCGTCAGGTCCCACAACACCAGGTTCAGGGACAGTCATCACCCCTCAACCGTCAGGTCCGACACCACCAGGTTCATGGACAGTTATTACACCTCAACCATCAGGTCCCACACCACCAGGTTCAGGGACAGTTCTCACCCCTCGACCGTCCGGTCCCACACCACCAGGCTCAGGGACAGTTATCACCCCGGAACCGTCAGTTCCGACACCACCAGGTTCAGGGACAGATATCATCCCTCAGACGTCAGGTCCCACACCACCAGTTTCAGGGACAGTTATCATCCCTCGACATTCAGGTCCCACACAACCAGGTTCAGAGACAGTTATTACCCCGGAACCATCAGGTCCCACACCACATGGTTCAGGGACAGTCATCACCCCTCGACCATCAGGTCCCACAACACCAGGTTTAAGGAAAGTTATCACCCCTCGACCATCAGGTCCCACAACTCCAGGTTCAGGGACCGTTATCACCCCTCGACCATCAGGTCCCACACCACCAGGTTCAGGGACAGTTATCACCCCTCAACCGTCAGGTCCCACACCACCAGGTTCAGGGACAGTTATCACCCCTCAACCATCAGGTCCCACACCACCAGCTTCAGGGACAGTTATCACCCCTCGACCATCAGGTCCCACACCAGCAGGTTCAGGGACAGTTATCACCCCTCGACCATCCGGTCCCAGCCCACCAGGTTCAGGGACAGTTATCACCACTCTACCATCAGGTCCCACACCAGCAGGTTCAGGGACAGTTATCACCAGTCGACCATCAGGTCCCACAACACCAGGTTTAGGGACAGTTATCACACCTCGACCGTCATGTCCACACCTCTAGGTTCAGGCACAGTTATCACCCCTCGACCATCAGGTCCCACACCACCAGGTTTAAGGAAAGTTATCACCCCTCGACCATCAGGTCCCACAACTCCAGGTTCAGGGACCGTTATCACCCCTCGACCATCAGGTCCCACACCACCAGGTTCAGGGACAGTTATCACCCCTCGACCGTCAGGTCCCACACCGCCAGGTTCAGGGACAGTTATCACCCCTAAACCGTCAGGTCCCACAACACCAGGTTCAGGGACAGTCATCACCCCTCAACCGTCAGGTCCCACACCACCAGGTACAGGGACAGTCATCACCCCTCAACCGTCAGGTCCGACACCACCAGGTTCATGGACAGTTATTACACCTCAACCATCAGGTCCCACACCACCAGGTTCAGGGACAGTTATCACCCCTCAAACATCAGGTCCCACAGCACCAGGTTCAGGGACATTTATCACACCTCAACCGTCAGGTCCCACACCTCCAGGTTCAGGGACAGTTATCATCCCTCAAACGTCAGGTCCCACACCACCAGTTTCAGGGACAGTTATCATCCCTCGACATTCAGGTCGCACACAACCAGGTTCAGAGACAGTTATCACCCCGGAACCATCAGGTCCCACACCACATGGTTCAGGGACAGTCATCACCCCTCAACCATCAGGTCCCACACCAGAAGGTTCAGGGACAGTTATCACCAGTCGACCATCAGGTCCCACGCCACCAGGTTCAGGGACAGTTATCACCCCTCGACCATCAGGTCCCACACCACCAGGTTCAGGGACAGTTATCACCCCTCTACCATCAGGTCCCACACCAGAAGGTTCAGGGACAGTTATCACCAGTCGACCATCAGGTCCCACGCCACCAGGTTCAGGATCACTTATCACCCTTCGGCCATCAGGTCCCACACCACCAGGTTCAGGGACAGTTCTCACCCCTCGACCGTCCGGTCCCACACCACCAGGCTCAGGGACAGTTATCACCCCGGAACCGTCAGTTCCGACACCACCAGGTTCAGGGACAGATATCATCCCTCAGACGTCAGGTCCCACACCACCAGTTTCAGGGACAGTTATCATCCCTCGACATTCAGGTCCCACACAACCAGGTTCAGAGACAGTTATTACCCCGGAACCATCAGGTCCCACACCACATGGTTCAGGGACAGTCATCACCCCTCGACCATCAGGTCCCACAACACCAGGTTTAAGGAAAGTTATCACCCCTCGACCATCAGGTCCCACAACTCCAGGTTCAGGGACCGTTATCACCCCTCGACCATCAGGTCCCACACCACCAGGTTCAGGGACAGTTATCACCCCTCAACCGTCAGGTCCCACACCACCAGGTTCAGGGACAGTTATCACCCCTCAACCATCAGGTCCCACACCACCAGCTTCAGGGACAGTTATCACCCCTCGACCATCAGGTCCCACACCAGCAGGTTCAGGGACAGTTATCACCCCTCGACCATCCGGTCCCAGCCCACCAGGTTCAGGGACAGTTATCACCACTCTACCATCAGGTCCCACACCAGCAGGTTCAGGGACAGTTATCACCAGTCGACCATCAGGTCCCACGCCACCAGGTTCAGGATCACTTATCACCCTTCGGCCATCAGGTCCCACACCACCAGGTTCAGGGACAGTTCTCACCCCTCGACCGTCCGGTCCCACACCACCAGGCTCAGGGACAGTTATCACCCCGGAACCGTCAGTTCCGACACCACCAGGTTCAGGGACAGATATCATCCCTCAGACGTCAGGTCCCACACCACCAGTTTCAGGGACAGTTATCATCCCTCGACATTCAGGTCCCACACAACCAGGTTCAGAGACAGTTATTACCCCGGAACCATCAGGTCCCACACCACATGGTTCAGGGACAGTCATCACCCCTCGACCATCAGGTCCCACAACACCAGGTTTAGGGACAGTTATCACACCTCGACCGTCATGTCCACACCTCTAGGTTCAGGCACAGTTATCACCCCTCGACCATCAGGTCCCACACCACCAGGTTTAAGGAAAGTTATCACCCCTCGACCATCAGGTCCCACAATTCCAGGTTCAGGGACCGTTATCACCCCTCGACCATCAGGTCCCACACCACCAGGTTCAGGGACAGTTATCACCCATCAACCATCAGGTCTCACACCACCAGGTTCAGGGACAGTTATCACCCCTCAAATATCAGGTCCCACACCACCAGTTTCAGGGATAGATATCACCCCTCAACCATCATGTCCCACACCACCAGGTTCAGGGACAGTTATCACCCCTCGACCATCAGCTTCCACACCACCAGATCAGGGACAGTCATCACCACTCAACCATCAGGTCCCACACAGCCAGGTTCAGAGACTGTTATCACACCTCTACCATCAAGACCCTCACCACCAGGTTCAGGGTGAGTCATCACCCCTTGACCATCAGGTCCCACACCACCAGGATCAGGGATAGTTATCACCCCTCGACCGTCATGTCCCACACCACCAGGTTCAGGGACAGTTACACCCCTCGACCATCAGGTCCCACAACGCCAGGCTTAGGGACAGTTATCACCCCTCAACCATCAGGTCCCACACCACAAGGTTCAGGGACAGTTATCTCCCCTCAATCATCAGGTCCCACAGCACCAGGTTCACGGACAGTTATCACCCCTCTACCATCAGGTCCCACACCACCAGGTTCAGGGACAGTTAACACCACTCGACCAACAGATCCCAGACCACCAGGTTCAGGGTCAGTTATCACCCTTCGGCCATCAGGTCCCACACCGCCAGGTTCAGGGACAGTTCTCACCCCTCAACCGTCAGGTCCCACACCACCAGGTTCAGGGACAGTTATCACCCCTCGAACGTCAGGTCCCACACCACCAGGTTCAGGGACAGTTATCACCACCCGACCATCAGATCCCACACCACCAGGTTCAGGGACAGTTCTCACCCCTCAACCGTCAGGTCCCACACCACCAGGTTCATGGACAGTTATTACACCTCAACCATCAGGTCCCACACCACCAGGTTCAGGGACAGTTATCACCCCTCAAACATCAGGTCCCACAGCACCAGGTTCAGGGACATTTATCACCCCTCAACCATCAGGTCCCACACCACCAGGTTCAGGGACAGGTATCATCCCTCAAACGTCAGGTCCCACACCACCAGTTTCAGGGACAGTTATCATCCCTCGACATTCAGGTCGCACACAACCAGGTTCAGAGACAGTTATCACCCCGGAACCATCAGGTCCCACACCACATGGTTCAGGGACAGTCATCACCCCTCAACCATCAGGTCCCACACCACCAGGTTCAGGGAAAGTTATCTCCCCTCAAACATCAGGTCCCACACCACCAGGTTCAGGGACATTTATCACCCCTCTACCATCAGGTCCCACACCAGCAGGTTCAGGGACAGTTATCACCAGTCGACCATCAGGTCCCACGCCACCAGGTTCAGGATCACTTATCACCCTTCGGCCATCAGGTCCCACACCACCAGGTTCAGGGACAGTTCTCACCCCTCGACCGTCCGGTCCCACACCACCAGGCTCAGGGACAGTTATCACCCCGGAACCGTCAGTTCCGACACCACCAGGTTCAGGGACAGATATCATCCCTCAGACGTCAGGTCCCACACCACCAGTTTCAGGGACAGTTATCATCCCTCGACATTCAGGTCCCACACAACCAGGTTCAGAGACAGTTATTACCCCGGAACCATCAGGTCCCACACCACATGGTTCAGGGACAGTCATCACCCCTCGACCATCAGGTCCCACAACACCAGGTTTAGGGACAGTTATCACACCTCGACCGTCATGTCCACACCTCTAGGTTCAGGCACAGTTATCACCCCTCGACCATCAGGTCCCACACCACCAGGTTTAAGGAAAGTTATCACCCCTCGACCATCAGGTCCCACAACTCCAGGTTCAGGGACCGTTATCACCCCTCGACCATCAGGTCCCACACCACCAGGTTCAGGGACAGTTATCACCCCTCGACCGTCAGGTCCCACACCGCCAGGTTCAGGGACAGTTATCACCCCTAAACCGTCAGGTCCCACAACACCAGGTTCAGGGACAGTCATCACCCCTCAACCGTCAGGTCCCACACCACCAGGTTCATGGACAGTTATTACACCTCAACCATCAGGTCCCACACCACCAGGTTCAGAGACAGTTATCACCCCTCAAACATCAGGTCCCACAGCACCAGGTTCAGGGACATTTATCACCCCGCAACCGTCAGGTCCGACACCTCCAGGTTCAGGGACAGGTATCATCCCTCAAACGTCAGGTCCCACACCACCAGTTTCAGGGACAGTTATCATCCCTCGACATTCAGGTCGCACACAACCAGGTTCAGAGACAGTTATCACCCCGGAACCATCAGGTCCCACACCACATGGTTCAGGGACAGTCATCACCCCTCAACCATCAGGTCACACACCACCAGGTTCAGGGAAAGTTATCTCCCCTCAATCATCAGGTCCCACACCACCAGGTTCAGGGACATTTATCACCCCTCTACCATCAGGTCCCACACCAGCAGGTTCAGGGACAGTTATCACCCCTCGACCATCAGGTCCCACGCCACCAGGTTCAGGATCACTTATCACCCTTCGGCCATCAGGTCCCACACCACCAGGTTCAGGGACAGTTCTCACCCCTCGACCGTCCGGTCCCACACCACCAGGCTCAGGGACAGTTATCACCCCGGAACCGTCAGTTCCGACACCACCAGGTTCAGGGACAGATATCATCCCTCAGACGTCAGGTCCCACACCACCAGTTTCAGGGACAGTTATCATCCCTCGACATTCAGGTCCCACATAACCAGGTTCAGAGACAGTTATTACCCCGGAACCATCAGGTCCCACACCACATGGTTCAGGGACAGTCATCACCCCTCGACCATCAGGTCCCACAACACCAGGTTTAGGGACAGTTATCACACCTCGACCGTCATGTCCACACCTCTAGGTTCAGGCACAGTTATCACCCCTCGACCATCAGGTCCCACACCACCAGGTTTAAGGAAAGTTATCACCCCTCGACCATCAGGTCCCACAACTCCAGGTTCAGGGACCGTTATCACCCCTCGACCATCAGGTCCCACACCACCAGGTTCAGGGACAGTTATCACCCCTCAACCGTCAGGTCCCACACCACCAGGTTCAGGGACAGTTATCACCCCTCAACCATCAGGTCCCACACCACCAGCTTCAGGGACAGTTATCACCCCTCGACCATCAGGTCCCACACCAGCAGGTTCAGGGACAGTTATCACCCCTCGACCATCCGGTCCCACACCACCAGGTTCAGGGACAGTTATCACCCCTCGACCGTCAGGTCCCACACCGCCAGGTTCAGGGACAGTTATCACCCCTAAACCGTCAGGTCCCACAACACCAGGTTCAGGGACAGTCATCACCCCTCGACCGTCAGGTCCCACACCACCAGGTTCAGGGACAGTTCTCACCCCTCGACCGTCCGGTCCCACACCACCAGGCTCAGGGACAGTTATCACCCCGGAACCGTCAGTTCCGACACCACCAGGTTCAGGGACAGATATCATCCCTCAGACGTCAGGTCCCACACCACCAGTTTCAGGGACAGTTATCATCCCTCGACATTCAGGTCCCACACAACCAGGTTCAGAGACAGTTATTACCCCGGAACCATCAGGTCCCACACCACATGGTTCAGGGACAGTCATCACCCCTCGACCATCAGGTCCCACAACACCAGGTTTAGGGACAGTTATCACACCTCGACCGTCATGTCCACACCTCTAGGTTCAGGCACAGTTATCACCCCTCGACCATCAGGTCCCACACCACCAGGTTTAAGGAAAGTTATCACCCCTCGACCATCAGGTCCCACAATTCCAGGTTCAGGGACCGTTATCACCCCTCGACCATCAGGTCCCACACCACCAGGTTCAGGGACAGTTATCACCCCTCAACCGTCAGGTCCCACACCACCAGGTTCAGGGACAGTTATCACCCCTCAACCATCAGGTCCCACACCACCAGCTTCAGGGACAGTTATCACCCCTCGACCATCAGGTCCCACACCAGCAGGTTCAGGGACAGTTATCACCCCTCGACCATCCGGTCCCAGCCCACCAGGTTCAGGGACAGTTATCACCACTCAAACATCTGGTCCCACACCACCAGTTTCAGGGACAGATATCACCCCTCAACCATCAGGTCCCACACCACCAGGTTCAGGGACAGTTATCACCCCTCAAATATCAGGTCCCACACCACCAGTTTCAGGGATAGATATCACCCCTCAACCATCAGGTCCCACACCACCAGGTTCAGGGACAGTTACACCCCTCGACCATCAGGTCCCACAACGCCAGGCTTAGGGACAGTTATCACCCCTCAACCATCAGGTCCCACACCACAAGGTTCAGGGACAGTTATCTCCCCTCAATCATCAGGTCCCACACCACCAGGTTCAGGGACAGATATCACCCCTCAACCATTAGGTCCCACACCAACAGGTTCAGGGACAGTTATCACCCCTCAAATATCAGGTCCCACACCACCAGTTTCAGGGATAGATATCACCCCTCAACCATCAGTTCCCACACCACCAGGTTCAGGGGCAGTTATCACCCCTCGACCATCAGCTTCCACACCACCAGATCAGGGACAGTCATCACCCCTCAACCATCAGGTCCCACACAACCAGGTTCAGGGACTGTTATCACACCTCTACCATCAGGACCCTCACCACCAGGTTCAGGGTGAGTCATCACCCCTTGACCATCAGGTCCCACACCACCAGGATCAGGGATAGTTATCACCCCTCGACCGTCATGTCCCACACCACTAGGTTCAGGGACAGTTATCAACCCTCGACCATCAGGTACCAGACCACCAGGTTCAGGGACAGTTAACACCCCTTAACCATCAGGTCCTACACCACCAGGTTCAGGGACAGTTACACCCCTCGACCATCAGGTCCCACAACGCCAGGCTTAGGGACAGTTATCACCCCTCAACTATCAGGTCCCACACCACAAGGTTCAGGGACAGTTATCTCCCCTCATTCATCAGGTCCCACACCACCAGGTTCAGGGACAGTTATCACCCCTCTACCATCAGGTCCCACACCACCAGGTTCAGGGACAGTTATCACCACTCGACCATCAGATCCCACACCACCAGGTTCAGCGACAGTTATCACCCCTCGACCGTCAGGTCCCACACCACCAGGTTCAGGGACAGTTATCACCCCTAAACCTTCAGGTCCCACAACACCAGGTTCAGGGACAGTCATCACCCCTCAACCGTCAGGTCCCACACCACCAGGTACAGGGACTGTCATCACCACTCAACCGTCAGGTCCGACACCACCAGGTTCAGGGACAGTTATCACCCCTCAATCATCAGGTCCCACACCACCAGGTTCAGGGACAGTTATCACCCCACAAACATCAGGTCCCACACCACCAGGTTCAGGGACATTTATCACCCCGCAACCGTCAGGTCCGACACCTCCAGGTTCAGGGACAGTTATCATCCCTCAAACGTCAGGTCCCACACCACCAGTTTCAGGGACAGTTATCATCCCTCGACATTCAGGTCCCACACAACCAGGTTCAGAGACAGTTATCACCCTGGAACCATCAGGTCCCACACCACATGGTTCAGGGACAGTCATCACCCCTCAACCATCAGGTCCCACACAACCAGGTTCAGGGACTGTTTTCACACCTCTACCATCAGGACCCACACCACCAGGTTCAGGGTGAGTCATCGCCCCTCGACCATCAGGTCTCACACCACCAGGATCAGGGACAGTTATCACCCCTCGACCGTCATGTCCCACAACACCAGGTTTAGGGACAGTTATCAACCCTCGACCATCAGGTACCACACCACCAGGTTCAGGGACAGTTAACACCCCTCAACCATCAGGTCCTACACCACCAGGTTCAGGGACAGTTACACCCCTCGACCATCAGGTCCCACAACGCCAGGCTTAGGGACAGTTATCACCCCTCAACCATCAGGTCCCACACCACCAGGTTCAGGATCACTTATCACCCTTCGGCCGTCAGGTCCCACACCACCAGGTTCAGGGACAGTTCTCACCCGTCGACCGTCCGGTCCCACACCACCAGGCTCAGGGACAGTTATCACCCCGGAACCGTCAGGTCCGACACCACCAGGTTCAGGGACAGATATCATCCCTCAGACGTCAGGTCCCACACCACTAGGTTCAGGGACAGTTATCAACCCTCGACCATCAGGTCCCACAACTCCAGGTTTAGGGACAGTTATCAACCCTCAACCATCAGGTCCTACACCACCAGGTTCAGGGACAGTTACACCCCTCGACCATCAGGTCCCACAACGCCAGGCTTTGGGACAGTTATCACCCCTCAACCATCAGGTCCCACACCACAAGGTTCAGGGACAGTTATCTCCCCTCAATCATCAGGTCCCACACCACCAGGTACAGGGACAGTTATCACCCCTCGACCATCCGGTCCCAGACCACCTGGTTCAGGGACAGTTATCACCACTCAAACATCAGGTCGCACACCACCAGTTTCAGGGACAGTTATCACCCCTCAACCATCAGGCCCCACACCACCAGGTTCAGGGACAGTTATCACCCCTCAAATATCAGGTCCCACACCACCAGTTTCAGGGATAGATATCACCCCTCAACCATCAGATCCCACACCACCAGGTTCAGGGACAGTTATCACCCCTCGACCATCAGCTTCCACACCACCAGATCAGGGACAGTCATCACCCCTCAACCATCAGGTCCCACACAACCAGGTTCAGGGACTGTTATCACACCTCTACCATCAGGACCCTCACCACCAGGTTCAGGGTGAGTCATCACCCCTTGACCATCAGGTCCCACACCACCAGGATCAGGGATAGTTATCACCCCTCGACCGTCATGTCCCACACCACTAGGTTCAGGGACAGTTATCAACCCTCGACCATCAGGTCCCACAACTCCAGGTTTAGGGACAGTTATCAACCCTCAACCATCAGGTCCTACACCACCAGGTTCAGGGACAGTTACACCCCTCGACCATCAGGTCCCACAACGCCAGGCTTAGGGACAGTTATCACCCCTCAACTATCAGGTCCCACACCACCAGGTTCAGGGACAGTTACACCCCTCGACCATCAGGTCCCACAACGCCAGGCTTAGGGACAGTTATCACCCCTCAACTATCAGGTCCCACACCACCAGGTTCAGGGACAGTTATCACCCCTCAACCATCAGGTCCCACACAACCAGGTTCAGGGACAGTTATCACCCCTCAATCATCAGGTCCCACACCACCAGGTTCAGGGACAGTTATCACCCCTCAACCGTCAGGACCCACACCACCAGGTTCAGGGACAGATATCACCCCTCAACCATTAGGTCCCACACCACCAGGTTCAGGGACAGTTACCACCCCTCAAATATCAGGTCCCACACCACCAGTTTCAGGGATAGATATCACCCCTCAACCATCAGGTCCCACACCACATGGTTCAGGGACAGTCATCACCCGTCGACCATCAGGTCCCACATCACCAGGTTCAGGGACATTTATCACCCCTCAAACGTCAGGTCCCACACCACCAGGTTCAGGGACAGTTATCACCCCTCAACCGTCAGGACCCACACCACCAGGTTCAGGGACAGATATCATCCCTCAAACGTCAGGTCCCACACCACCAGGTTCAGGGACAGTTATCATCCCTCGACATTCAGGTCCCACACAACCAGGTTCAGAGACAGTTATCACCCCGGAACCATCAGGTCCCACACCACATGGTTCAGGGACAGTCATCACCCCTCAACCATCAGGTCCCACACAACCAGGTTCAGGGACTGTTTTCACACCTCTACCATCAGGACCCACACCACCAGGTTCAGGGTGAGTCATCGCCCCTCGACCATCAGGTCTCACACCACCAGGATCAGGGACAGTTATCACCCCTCGACCGTCATGTCCCACACCACTAGGTTCAGGGACAGTTATCAACCCTCGACCATCAGGTCCCACAACACCAGGTTTAGGGACAGTTATCAACCCTCGACCATCAGGTACCACACCACCAGGTTCAGGGACAGTTAACACCCCTCAACCATCAGGTCCTACACCACCAGGTTCAGGGACAGTTACACCCCTCGACCATCAGGTCCCACAACGCCAGGCTTAGGGACAGTTATCACCCCTCAACCATCAGGTCCCACACCACCAGGTTCAGGATCACTTATCACCCTTCGGCCGTCAGGTCCCACACCACCAGGTTCAGGGACAGTTCTCACCCCTCGACCGTCCGGTCCCACACCACCAGGCTCAGGGACAGTTATCACCCCGGAACCGTCAGTTCCGACACCACCAGGTTCAGGGACAGATATCATCCCTCAGACGTCAGGTCCCACACCACCAGTTTCAGGGACAGTTATCATCCCTCGACATTCAGGTCCCACAACACCAGGTTTAGGGACAGTTATCAACCCTCGACCATCAGGTATCACACCACCAGGTTCAGGGACAGTTAACACCCCTCAACCATCAGGTCCTACACCACCAGGTTCAGGGACAGTTACACCCCTCGACCATCAGGTCCCACAACGCCAGGCTTTGGGACAGTTATCACCCCTCAACCATCAGGTCCCACACCACAAGGTTCAGGGACAGTTATCTCCCCTCAGTCATCAGGTCCCACACCACCAGGTACAGGGACAGTTATCACCCCTCGACCATCCGGTCCCAGACCACCTGGTTCAGGGACAGTTATCACCACTCAAACATCAGGTCCCACACCACCAGTTTCAGGGACAGTTATCACCCCTCAACCATCAGGCCCCACACCACCAGGTTCAGGGACAGTTATCACCCCTCAAATATCATGTCCCACACCACCAGTTTCAGGGATAGATATCACCCCTCAAGCATCAGATCCCACACCACCAGGTTCAGGGACAGTTATCACCCCTCGACCATCAGCTTCCACACCACCAGATCAGGGACAAGCATCACCCCTCAACCATCAGGTCCCACACAACCAGGTTCAGGGACTGTTATCACACCTCTACCATCAGGACCCTCACCACCAGGTTCAGGGTGAGTCATCACCCCTTGACCATCAGGTCCCACACCACCAGGATCAGGGATAGTTATCACCCCTCGACCGTCATGTCCCACACCACTAGGTTCAGGGACAGTTATCAACCCTCGACCATCAGGTCCCACAACTCCAGGTTTAGGGACAGTTATCAACCCTCAACCATCAGGTCCTACACCACCAGGTTCAGGGACAGTTACACCCCTCGACCATCAGGTCCCACAACGCCAGGCTTAGGGACAGTTATCACCCCTCAACTATCAGGTCCCACACCACAAGGTTCAGGGACAGTTATCTCCCCTCAATCATCAGGTCCCACACACCACCAGGTTCAGGGACAGTTATCACCCCTCAACCATCAGGTCCCACACAACCAGGTTCAGGGACAGTTATCACCCCTCAATCATCAGGTCCCACACCACCAGGTTCAGGGACAGTTATCACCCCTCAACCGTCAGGACCCACACCACCAGGTTCAGGGACAGATATCACCCCTCAACCATTAGGTCCCACACCACCAGGTTCAGGGACAGTTACCACCCCTCAAATATCAGGTCCCACACCACCAGTTTCAGGGATAGATATCACCCCTCAACCATCAGGTCCCACACCACCAGGTTCAGGGACAGTTATCACCCCTCGACCATCAGCTTCCACTCCACCAGATCAGGGACAGTCATCACCCCTCAACCATCAGGTCCCACACAACCAGGTTCAGGGACAGTTATCACACCTCTACCATCAGGACCCTCACCACCAGGTTCAGGGTGAGTCATCACCCCTTGACCATCAGGTCCCACACCACCAGGATCAGGGATAGTTATCACCCCTCGACCGTCATGTCCAACACCACTAGGTTCAGGGACAGTTATCACCCCTCGACCGTCATGTCCCACACCACTAGGTTCAGGGACAGTTATCAACCCTCGACCATCAGGTCCCACAACACCAGGTTTAGGGACAGTTATCAACCCTCGACCATCAAGTACCACACCACCAGGTTCAGGGACAGTTAACACCCCTTAACCATCAGGTCCTACACCACCAGGTTCAGGGACACTTACACACCTCGACCATCAGGTCCCACAACGCCAGGCTTAGGGACAGTTATCACCCCTCAACCATCAGGTCCCACACAACCAGGTTCAGGGACCGTTATCTCCCCTCAATCATCAGGTCCCACACCACCAGGTTCAGGGACAGTTATCACCCATCTACCATCAGGTCCCACACCACCAGGTTCAGGGACAGTTATCACCACTCGACCATCAGATCCCACACCACCAGGTTCAGGGTCAGTTATCACCCTTCGGCCATCAGGTCCCACACCACCAGGTTCAAGGACAGTTCACACCCCTCAACCGTCAGGTCCCACACCACCAGGTTCAGGGACAGTTATCATCCCTCAACCATCAGGTCCCACACCACCAGGTTCAGGGACAGTTATCACCCCTCAACCATCAGGTCCCACACAACCAGGTTCAGGGACTGTTATCGCACCTCTACCATCAGGAACCTCACCACCAGGTTCAGGGTGAGTCATCACTCCTTGACCATCAGGTCCCACACCACCAGGATCAGGGATAGTTATCACCCCTCGACCGTCATTTCCCACACCACTAGGTTCAGGGACAGTTATCAACCCTTGACCATCAGGTCCCACAACACCAGGTTTAGGGACAGTTATCCACCCTCGACCATCAGGTACCACACCACCAGGTTCAGGGACAGTTAACACCCCTCAACCATCAGGTCCTACACCACCAGGATCAGGGACAGTTACACCCCTCGACCATCAGGTCCCACAACGCCAGGCTTAGGGACAGTTATCACCCCACAACCATCAGGTCCCACACCACAAGGTTCAGGGACAGTTATCTCCCCTCAATCATCAGGTCCCACAGCACCAGGTTCAGGGTCAGTTATCACCCTTCGGCCATCAGGTCCCACAACACCAGGTTCAGGGACAGTTCTCACCCCTCAACCGTCAGGTCCCACACCACCAGGTTCAGGGACAGTTCTCACCCCTCAACCGTCAGGTCCCACACCACCAGGTACAGGGACTGTCATCACCCCTCAACCGTCAGGTCCGAACCCACCAGGTTCAGGGACAGTTATTACACCTCAACCATCAGGTCCCACACCACCAGGTTCAGGGACAGTTATCACCCCACAAACATCAGGTCCCACACCACCAGGTTCAGGGACATTTATCACCCCGCAACCGTCAGGTCCGACGCCACCAGGTTCAGGGACAGTTATCATCCCTCAAACGTCAGGTCCCACACCACCAGTTTCAGGGACAGTTATCATCCCTCGACATTCAGGTCCCACACAACCAGGTTCAGAGACAGTTATCACCCCGGAACCATCAGGTCCCACACCACATGGTTCAGGGACAGTCATCACCCCTCAACCATCAGGTCCCACACAACCAGGTTCAGGGACTGTTTTCACACCTCTACCATCAGGACCCACACCACCAGGTTCAGGGTGAGTCATCGCCCCTCGACCATCAGGTCTCACACCACCAGGATCAGGGACAGTTATCACCCCTCGACCGTCATGTCCCACACCACTAGGTTCAGGGACAGTTATCAACCCTCGACCATCAGGTACCACAACACCAGGTTTAGGGACAGTTATCAACCCTCGACCATCAGGTACCACACCACCAGGTTCAGGGACAGTTAACACCCCTCAACCATCAGGTCCTACACCACCAGGTTCAGGGACAGTTACACCCCTCGACCTTCATGTCCCAGACAACCAGGTTCAGGGACAGTTATCACCCCTCAACCGTCAGGTCCCAGACTACCAGGTTCAGGGACAGTTATCACCCCTCGACCATCATGTCCCACACCACCAGGTTCAGGGACAGATATCACCCCTCGACCATCAGGTCCCACAACACTAGGTATAGGGACAGTTATCACCCCTCAACCATCAGGTCCCACACCACCAGGTTCAGGGACAGTTATCACCCCTCAACCACCAGGTCCCACACCACCAGGTTCAGGGACAGATATCACCCCTCGACCATCAGGTCCCACAACACCAGGTTTAGGGACAGTTATCACCCCTCAACCATCAGGTCCCACACCACCAGGTTCAGAAACAGTTATCACCCCTCAACCGTCAGGTCCCACACCACCAGCTTCAGGGACAGTTATCACCCCTCGACCATCAGGTCCCACACCACCAGGTTCAGGGACAGTTATCACCCCTCGACCATCAGCTTCCACACCACCAGATCAGGGACAGTTATCACCCCTCGACCATCAGGTCCCACACCACCAGTTTCAGGGACAGTTATCATCCCTCAACCATCAGGTCCCACACCACAAGGTTCATGGACAGATATCATCCCTCAACCATCAGTTCCCACACCACCAAGTTCAGGGACAGTTATCACCCCTCGACCGTCATGTCCCACACAACCAGGTTCAGGGACAGTTATCACCCCTCCACCGTCAGTTCCCAGACTACCAGGTTCAGGGACAGTTATCACCCCTCAACCATCAGGTCCCACACCACCAGGTTCAGGGACAGTTATCACCCCTCAACCATCAGGTCCCACACAACCAGGTGCAGGGACAGTAATCACCCCTCGACCATCAGGTGCCACACAACCAGGTTCAGGGACAGTTATCACCCCTCGACCGTCATGTCCCACACAACCAGGTTCAGGGACAGTTATCACCCCACCCCACAACCATCAGGTCCCACACCACAAGGTTCATGGACAGTTATCACCCTCAACCATCAGGTCCCACACCACCAGGTTCAGGGACAGTTGTCACCCCTCATCCATCAGGTCCTACACCACCAGGTTCAGGGACAGTGATCACCCCTTGACCATCAGATCCCACACCACCAGGTTCAGGGACAGTTATCACCCCTCGACCATCAGGTCCCACACCACCAGGTTCAGGGACAGTTATCACCCCTCAACCATCAGGTCCCACACCACCAGGTTCAGGGACATTTATCACACCTAAACTGTCAGGTCCCACACCACCAGGTTTAGGGACAGTTATCACCCCTCGACCGTCATGTCCCACACCACCAGGTTCAGGGACAGCTATCATACCTCAACCGTAACGTCCCACACAACACGTTTCAGGGACAGTTATCACCACTCAACCGTCATTTCCCACACCAACAGGTTCAGGGACAGTTATCACCCCTCAACCGTCAGGTCCCACACCACCAGGTTCAGGGACAGTTATCACCCCTCAACCGTCAGGTCCCACACCACCAGGTTCAGGGACAGTTATCACCCCTCAACCGTCAGGTCCCACACCACCAGGTTCAGGGACAGTTATCACCCCTCAACCGTCAGGTCCCACACCACCAGGTTCAGGGACAGTTATCACCCCTAAACCGTCAGGTCCCACACCACCAGGTTCAGGGACAATTATCACCCCTCAACCGTTAGCTCCCACACCACCAGGTTCAGGGACAGTTATCACACCTCAACCATCACGTCCCACTCCACCAGGTTCAGGGACAATCATCACCCCTTGACCATCAGCTCCCGCACCACAAGCTTCAGGGACAGTTATCACCCCTCGACCATCAGGTCCCACACCACCAGGTTCAGGGACAGATATCACCCCTCGACCATCAGGTCTCACACCACCAGGTTCAGGGACAGTTATCACCACTCAACCATCAGGTCCCACACCACCAGTTTCAGGGACAGTTATCACCCCTCAACCATCAGGTCCCACACCACAAGGTTCATGGACAGATATCACCCCTCAACCATCAGGTCCCACACCGCAAAGTTCAGGGACTGTGACCACACCTCAACCGTCAGGTCCCACACCACCAGGTTCATGGACAGTTATCACCCCTGAACCGTCAGGTCCCACACCACCAGGTTCAGGGACAGTTATCACGCCTCAACCATCAGGTCCCACAGCACCAGGTTCAGGGACATTTATCACACCTAAACCGTCAGGTCCCACACCACCAGGTTTAGGGACAGTTACCACCCCTCGACCGTCATGTCCCACACCACCAGGTTCAGGGACAGCTATCACCCCTCGACCATCAGGTCCCACAACACCAGTTTTAGGGACAGTTATCACCCCTCAACCATCAGATCCCACACAACCAGGTTCAGGGACAGTTATCACCCCTCGACCATCAGGTCCCACACAACCAGGTTCAGGGACAGTTATCACCCCTCGACCGTCATGTCCCAAACAACCTGGTTCAGGGACAGTTATCACCCCTCAACCATCAGGTCCCACACCACCAGGTTGAGAGACAGTTATCACCCCTCAACCATCAGGTCCCACACCACCAGGTTCAGGGACAGTTATCACCCCTCAACCATCAGGTCCCACACCACCAGGTTCAGGGACAGTTATCACCCCTCAACCATCAGGTCCCACACAACCAGGTGCAGGGACAGTAATCACCCCTCGACCATCAGGTGCCACACAACCAGGTTCAGGGACAGTTATCACCCCTCGACCGTCATGTCCCACACAACCAGGTTCAGGGACAGTTATCACCCCACCCCACAACCATCAGGTCCCACACCACAAGGTTCATGGACAGTTATCACCCTCAACCATCAGGTCCCACACCACCAGGTTCAGGGACAGTTGTCACCCCTCATCCATCAGGTCCTACACCACCAGGTTCAGGGACAGTGATCACCCCTTGACCATCAGATCCCACACCACCAGGTTCAGGGACAGTTATCACCCCTCGACCATCAGGTCCCACACCACCAGGTTCAGGGACAGTTATCACCCCTCAACCATCAGGTCCCACACCACCAGGTTCAGGGACATTTATCACACCTAAACTGTCAGGTCCCACACCACCAGGTTTAGGGACAGTTATCACCCCTCGACCGTCATGTCCCACACCACCAGGTTCAGGGACAGCTATCATACCTCAACCGTAACGTCCCACACAACACGTTTCAGGGACAGTTATCACCACTCAACCGTCAGGTCCCACACCAACTGGTTCAGGGACAGTTATCACCCCTCAACCGTCAGGTCCCACACCACCAGGTTCAGGGACAGTTATCACCCCTCAACCGTCAGGTCCCACACCACCAGGTTCAGGGACAGTTATCACCCCTCAACCGTCAGGTCCCACACCACCAGGTTCAGGGACAGTTATCACCCCTCAACCGTCAGGTCCCACACCACCAGGTTCAGGGACAGTTATCACCCCTAAACCGTCAGGTCCCACACCACCAGGTTCAGGGACAATTATCACCCCTCAACCGTCAGCTCCCACACCACCAGGTTCAGGGACAGTTATCACACCTCAACCATCACGTCCCACTCCACCAGGTTCAGGGACAATCATCACCCCTTGACCATCAGCTCCCACACCACAAGCTTCAGGGACAGTTATCACCCCTCGACCATCAGGTCCCACACCACCAGGTTCAGGGACAGATATCACCCCTCGACCATCAGGTCCCACACCACCAGGTTCAGGGACAGTTATCACCACTCAACCATCAGGTCCCACACCACCAGTTTCAGGGACAGTTATCACCCCTCAACCATCAGGTCCCACACCACAAGGTTCATGGACAGTTATCACCCTCAACCATCAGGTCCCACACCACCAGGTTCAGGGACAGTTGTCACCCCTCATCCATCAGGTCCTACACCACCAGGTTCAGGGACAGTGATCACCCCTTGACCATCAGATCCCACACCACCAGGTTCAGGGACAGTTATCACCCCTCGACCATCAGGTCCCACACCACCAGGTTCAGGGACAGTTATCACCCCTCAACCATCAGGTCCCACACCACCAGGTTCAGGGACATTTATCACACCTAAACTGTCAGGTCCCACACCACCAGGTTTAGGGACAGTTATCACCCCTCGACCGTCATGTCCCACACCACCAGGTTCAGGGACAGCTATCATACCTCAACCGTAACGTCCCACACAACACGTTTCAGGGACAGTTATCACCACTCAACCGTCAGGTCCCACACCAACTGGTTCAGGGACAGTTATCACCCCTCAACCGTCAGGTCCCACACCACCAGGTTCAGGGACAGTTATCACCCCTCAACCGTCAGGTCCCACACCACCAGGTTCAGGGACAGTTATCACCCCTCAACCGTCAGGTCCCACACCACCAGGTTCAGGGACAGTTATCACCCCTCAACCGTCAGGTCCCACACCACCAGGTTCAGGGACAGTTATCACCCCTAAACCGTCAGGTCCCACACCACCAGGTTCAGGGACAATTATCACCCCTCAACCGTCAGCTCCCACACCACCAGGTTCAGGGACAGTTATCACACCTCAACCATCACGTCCCACTCCACCAGGTTCAGGGACAATCATCACCCCTTGACCATCAGCTCCCACACCACAAGCTTCAGGGACAGTTATCACCCCTCGACCATCAGGTCCCACACCACCAGGTTCAGGGACAGATATCACCCCTCGACCATCAGGTCCCACACCACCAGGTTCAGGGACAGTTATCACCACTCAACCATCAGGTCCCACACCACCAGTTTCAGGGACAGTTATCACCCCTCAACCATCAGGTCCCACACCACAAGGTTCATGGACAGATATCACCCCTCAACCATCAGGTCCCACACCGCAAAGTTCAGGGACTGTGACCACAACTCAACCGTCAGGTCCCACACCACCAGGTTCATGGACAGTTATCACCCCTGAACCGTCAGGTCCCACACCACCAGGTTCAGGGACAGTTATCACGCCTCAACCATCAGGTCCCACAGCACCAGGTTCAGGGACAGTGATCACCCCTCGACCATCAGATCCCACACCACCAGGTTCAGGGACAGTTATCACCCCTCGAGCATCAGGTCCCACACCACCAGGTTCAGAGACAGTTATCACCCCTCAACCATCGGGTCCCACACCACCAGGTTCAGGGACATTTATCACACCTAAACCGTCAGGTCCCACACCACCAGGTTTAGGGACAGTTATCACCCCTCGACCGTCATGTCCCACACCACCAGGTTCAGGGACAGCTATCACCCCTCGACCATCAGGTCCCACAACACCAGTTTTAGGGACAGTTATCACCCCTCAACCATCAGATCCCACACAACCAGGTTCAGGGACAGTTATCACCCCTCGACCATCAGGTCCCACACAACCAGGTTCAGGGACAGTTATCACCCCTCGACCGTCATGTCCCAAACAACCTGGTTCAGGGACAGTTATCACCCCTCAACCATCAGGTCCCACACCACCAGGTTGAGAGACAGTTATCACCCCTCAACCATCAGGTCCCACACCACCAGGTTCAGGGACAGTTATCACCCCTCAACCATCAGGTCCCACACCACCAGGTTCAGGGACAGTTATCACTCCTCGACCGTCAGGTCCCACACAACCAGGTTCAGGGACAGTTCTCACCCCTCGACCATCAGGTACCACACAACCAGGTTCAGGGACAGTTATCACCCCTCGACCGTCATGTCCCACATAACCAGGTTTAGGGACAGTTATCACCCCTCGACCGTCATGTCCCACACCACCAGCTTCAGGGACAGCTATCACCCCTCGACCATCAGGTCCCACAAAACCAGCTTTAGGGACAGTTATCACCCCTCAACCATCAGATCCCACACAACCAGATTCAGGGACAGTTATCACCCCTCGACCATCAGGTCCCACACAACCAGGTTCAGGGACAGTTATCACCCCTCGACCGTCATGTCCCACAAAACCAGGTTCAGGGACAGTTATCACCCCTCAACCATCAGGTCCCACACCACCAGGTTGAGAGACAGTTATCACCCCTCAACCATCAGGTCCCACACCACCAGGTTCAGGGACAGTTATCACCCCTCAACCATCAGGTCCCACACCACCAGGTTCAGGGACAGTTATCACCCCTCAACCATCAGGTCCCACACAACCAGGTGCAGGGACAGTAATCACCCCTCGACCATCAGGTGCCACACAACCAGGTTCAGGGACAGTTATCACCCCTCGACCGTCATGTCCCACACAACCAGGTTCAGGGACAGTTATCACCCCACCCCACAACCATCAGGTCCCACACCACAAGGTTCATGGACAGTTATCACCCTCAACCATCAGGTCCCACACCACCAGGTTCAGGGACAGTTGTCACCCCTCATCCATCAGGTCCTACACCACCAGGTTCAGGGACAGTGATCACCCCTTGACCATCAGATCCCACACCACCAGGTTCAGGGACAGTTATCACCCCTCGACCATCAGGTCCCACACCACCAGGTTCAGGGACAGTTATCACCCCTCAACCATCAGGTCCCACACCACCAGGTTCAGGGACATTTATCACACCTAAACTGTCAGGTCCCACACCACCAGGTTTAGGGACAGTTATCACCCCTCGACCGTCATGTCCCACACCACCAGGTTCAGGGACAGCTATCATACCTCAACCGTAACGTCCCACACAACACGTTTCAGGGACAGTTATCACCACTCAACCGTCAGGTCCCACACCAACAGGTTCAGGGACAGTTATCACCCCTCAACCGTCAGGTCCCACACCACCAGGTTCAGCGACAGTTATCACCCCTCAACCGTCAGGTCCCACACCACCAGGTTCAGGGACAGTTATCACCCCTCAACCGTCAGGTCCCACACCACCAGGTTCAGGGACAGTTATCACCCCTCAACCGTCAGGTCCCACACCACCAGGTTCAGGGACAGTTATCACCCCTAAACCGTCAGGTCCCACACCACCAGGTTCAGGGACAATTATCACCCCTCAACCGTCAGCTCCCACACCACCAGGTTCAGGGACAGTTATCACACCTCAACCATCACGTCCCACTCCACCAGGTTCAGGGACAATCATCACCCCTTGACCATCAGCTCCCACACCACAAGCTTCAGGGACAGTTATCACCCCTCGACCATCAGGTCCCACACCACCAGGTTCAGGGACAGATATCACCCCTCGACCATCAGGTCCCACACCACCAGGTTCAAGGACAGTTATCACCACTCAACCATCAGGTCCCACACCACCAGTTTCAGGGACAGTTATCACCCATCAACCATCAGGTCCCACACCACAAGGTTCATGGACAGATATCACCCCTCAACCATCAGGTCCCACACCGCAAAGTTCAGGGACTGTGACCACACCTCAACCGTCAGGTCCCACACCACCAGGTTCATGGACAGTTATCACCCCTGAACCGTCAGGTCCCACACCACCAGGTTCAGGGACAGTTATCACGCCTCAACCATCAGGTCCCACAGCACCAGGTTCAGGGACAGTGATCACCCCTCGACCATCAGATCCCACACCACCAGGTTCAGGGACAGTTATCACCCCTCGAGCATCAGGTCCCACACCACCAGGTTCAGAGACAGTTATCACCCCTCAACCATCGGGTCCCACACCACCAGGTTCAGGGACATTTATCACACCTAAACCGTCAGGTCCCACACCACCAGGTTTAGGGACAGTTATCACCCCTCGACCGTCATGTCCCACACCACCAGGTTCAGGGACAGCTATCACCCCTCGACCATCAGGTCCCACAACACCAGTTTTAGGGACAGTTATCACCCCTCAACCATCAGATCCCACACAACCAGGCTCAGGGACAGTTATCACCCCTCGACCATCAGGTCCCACACAACCAGGTTCAGGGACAGTTATCACCCCTCGACCGTCATGTCCCAAACAACCTGGTTCAGGGACAGTTATCACCCCTCAACCATCAGGTCCCACACCACCAGGTGGAGAGACAGTTATCACCCCTCAACCATCAGGTCCCACACCACCAGGTTCAGGGACAGTTATCACCCCTCAACCATCAGGTCCCACACCACCAGGTTCAGGGACAGTTATCACTCCTCGACCGTCAGGTCCCACACAACCAGGTTCAGGGACAGTTCTCACCCCTCGACCATCAGGTACCACACAACCAGGTTCAGGGACAGTTATCACCCCTCGACCGTCATGTCCCACATAACCAGGTTTAGGGACAGTTATCACCCCTCGACCGTCATGTCCCACACCACCAGCTTCAGGGACAGCTATCACCCCTCGACCATCAGGTCCCACAACACCAGCTTTAGGGACAGTTATCACCCCTCAACCATCAGATCCCACACAACCAGATTCAGGGACAGTTATCACCCCTCGACCATCAGGTCCCACACAACCAGGTTCAGGGACAGTTATCACCCCTCGACCGTCATGTCCCACAAAACCAGGTTCAGGGACAGTTATCACCCCTCAACCATCAGGTCCCACACCACCAGGTTCAGAGACAGTTATCACCCCTCAACCATCAGGTCCCACACCACCAGGTTCAGGGACAGTTATCACCCCTCAACCATCAGGTCCCACACCACCAGGTTCAGCGACAGTTATCACCCCTCAACCATCAGGTCCCACACAACCAGGTGCAGGGACAGTAATCACCCCTCGACCATCAGGTGCCACACAACCAGGTTCAGGGACAGTTATCACCCCTCGACCGTCATGTCCCACACAACCAGGTTCAGGGACAGTTATCACCCCACCCCACAACCATCAGGTCCCACACCACAAGGTTCATGGACAGTTATCACCCCTCAACCATCAGGTCCCACACCACCAGGTTCAGGGACAGTTGTCACCCCTCATCCATCAGGTCCTACACCACCAGGTTCAGGGACAGTGATCACCGCTTGACCATCAGATCCCACACCACCAGGTTCAGGGACAGTTATCACCCCTCGACCATCAGGTGCCACACCACCAGGTTCAGAGACAGTTATCACCCCTCAACCATCAGGTCCCACACCACCAGGTTCAGGGATATTTATCACACCTAAACTGTCAGGTCCCACACCACCAGGTTTAGGGACAGTTATCACCCCTCGACCATCATGTCCCACACCACCAGGTTCAGGGACAGCTATCATCCCTCAACCGTAACGTCCCACACAACACGTTTCAGGGACAGTTATCACCACTCAACCGTCAGGTCCCACACCAACAGGTTCAGGGACAGTTATCACCCCTCAACCGTCAGGTCCCACACCACCAGGTTCAGGGACAGTTATCACCCCTCAACCGTCAGGTCCCACAGCACTAGGTTCAGGGACAGTTATCACCACTCAACCGTCAGGTCCCACACCAACAGGTTCAGGGACAGTTATCACCCCTCAACCGTCAGGTCCCACACCACCAGGTTCAGGGACAGTTATCACCCCTCAACCGTCAGGTTCCACACCACCAGGTTCAGGGACAGTTATCACCCCTCAACCATCAGATCCCACACCACCAGGTTCAGGGACAGTTATCACCCCTCAACCGTCAGGTCCCACACCACCAGGTTCAGGGACAGTTATCACCCCTCAACCGTCAGGTTCCACACAACCAGGTTCAGGGACAGTTATCAACCCTCGACCATCAGGTCCCACACAACCAGGTTCAGGGACAGTTATCACCCCTCAACCGTCATGTCCCAAACAACCAGGTTCAGGGACAGTTCTCACCCCTCGACCATCAGGTCCCACACAACCAGGTTCAGGGACAGTTATCACCCCTCGACCGTCATGTCCCACATAACCAGGTTCACGGACAGTTATCACCCCTCAACTGTCAGGTCCCTCACCACCAGGTTCAGGGACAGTTATCACCCCTCAACCATCAGGTCCCACACCACCAGGTTCAGGGACAGTTATCACCCCTCGACCATCAGGTCCCACACCACCAGGATCAGGGACATTTATCACCCCTCAACCGTCTGGTCCCACACCACCAGGTTCAGGGACCGTTATCACCCCTGATCCGACAGCTCCCACACCAGCAGTTTCAGGGACAGTTATCACCCCTCAACCATCAGGTCTCACACCACCAGTTTCAGGAACAGTTATCACCCCTCAACCGTCAGGTCCCACACCACCAGGTTCAGGGGCAGTTATCACCCCTCGACCGTCATGTCCCACACAACCAGGTTCAGGGACAGTCATCACCCCTCAACCGTCAGGTCCCACACCACCAGGTTCAGGGACAGTTATCACCCCTCAACCATCAGGTCCCACACCACCAGGTTCAGGGATATTTATCACACCTAAACTGTCAGGTCCCACACCACCAGGTTTAGGGACAGTTATCACCCCTCGACCGTCATGTCCCACACCACCAGGTTCAGGGACAGCTATCATCCCTCAACCGTAACGTCCCACACAACACGTTTCGGGACAGTTATCACCACTCAACCGTCAGGTCCCACACCAACAGGTTCAGGGACAGTTATCACCCCTCAACCGTCAGGTCCCACACCACCAGGTTCAGGGACAGTTATCACCCCTCAACCGTCAGGTCCCACAGCACCAGGTTCAGGGACAGTTATCACCACTCAACCGTCAGGTCCCACACCAACAGGTTCAGGGACAGTTATCACCCCTCAACCGTCAGGTCCCACACCACCAGGTTCAGGGACAGTTATCACCCCTCAACCGTCAGGTCCCACACCACCAGGTTCAGGGACAGTTATCACCCCTCAACCATCAGATCCCACACAACCAGGTTCAGGGACAGTTATCACCCCTCGACCATCAGGTCCCACACAACCAGGTTCAGGGACAGTTATCACCCCTCGACCGTCATGTCCCAAACAACCTGGTTCAGGGACAGTTATCACCCCTCAACCATCAGGTCCCACACCACCAGGTTGAGAGACAGTTATCACCCCTCAACCATCAGGTCCCACACCACCAGGTTCAGGGACAGTTATCACCCCTCGACCATCAGGTCCCACACAACCAGGTTCAGGGACAGTTCTCACCCCTCGACCATCAGGTCCCACACAACCAGGTTCAGGGACAGTTATCACCCCTCGACCGTCATGTCCCACATAACCAGGTTCACGGACAGTTATCACCCCTCAACCGTCAGGTCCCTCACCACCAGGTTCAGGGACAGTTATCACCCCTCAACCATCAGGTCCCACACCACCAGGTTCAGGGACAGTTATCACCCCTCGACCATCAGGTCCCACACCACCAGGTTCAGGGACAGTTATCACCCCTCAACCGTCTGGTCCCACACCACACGGTTCAGGGACAGTTATCACCACTGATCCGTCAGGTCCCACACCACCAGGTTCAGGGACCGTTATCACCCCTGATCCGACAGCTCCCACACCAGCAGTTTCAGGGACAGTTATCACCCCTCAACCATCAGGTCTCACACCACCAGTTTCAGGAACAGTTATCACCCCTCAACCGTCAGGTCCCACACCACCAGGTTCAGGGGCAGTTATCACCCCTCGACCGTCATGTCCCACACAACCAGGTTCAGGGACAGTTATCACCCCTCAACCGTCAGGTCCCAGACTACCAGGTTCAGGGACAGTTATCACCCCTCGACCATCAGGTCCCACACCACCAGGTTCAGGGACAGATATCACCCCTCGACCATCAGGTCCCACAACACTAGGTTTAGGGACAGTTATCACCCCTCAACCATCAGGTCCCACACCACCAGGTTCAGGGACAGTTATCACCCCTCAACCAACAGGTCCCACACCACCAGGTTCAGGGACAGATATCACCCCTCGACCATCAGGTCCCACAACACCAGGTTTAGGGACAGTTATCACCCCTCAACCATCAGGTCCCACACCACCAGGTTCAGAAACAGTTATCACCCCTCAAACGTCAGGTCCCACACCACCAGCTTCAGGGACAGTTATCACCCCTCGACCATCAGGTCCCACACCACCAGGTTCAGGGACAGTTATCACCCCGCGACCATCAGCTTCCACACCACCAGATCAGGGACAGTTATCACCCCTCGACCATCAGGTCCCACACCACCAGGTTCAGGGACAGTTATCATCCCTCAACCATCAGGTCCCACACCACAAGGTTCATGGACAGATATCATCCCTCAACCATCAGTTCCCACACCACCAAGTTCAGGGACAGTTATCACCCCTCGACCGTCATGTCCCACAAAACCAGGTTCAGGGACAGTTATCACCCCTCAACCGTCAGGTCCCAGACTACCAGGTTCAGGGACAGTTATCACCCCACAACCATCAAGTCCCACACCACCAGGTTCAGCGACAGTTATCACCCCTCGACCGTCATGTCCCACACCACTGGGTGCAGGGACAGTTATCACCCCTCGACCATCAGGTCCCACAACACCAGGTTTAGGGACAGTTATCACACATTGTCCGTCTTGTCCCACACCACCAGGTTCAAGGACAGTAATCACACCTCAACCATCAGGTCCCACACCAACAGGTTCAGGGACAGGTATCAACCCTCAACCGTCAGGTCCCACACCACCAGGATCAGGGACAGTTATCACCCCTCAACCATCAGGTCCCACACCACCTGGTTCAGGGACAGTTATCACCCCTCAACCGTCTGGTCCCACACCACACGGTTCAGGGACAGTTATCACCACTCAACCGTGAGGTCCCACACCACCAGGTTCAGGGATCGTTATCACCCCTAATCCGACAGCTCCCACACCACCGGGTTCAGGGACAGTTGTCACCCCTCAACCATCAGGTCCCACACCACCAGGTTCAGGAACAGTTATCACCCCTCAACCGTCAGGTCCCACACCACCAGGGTCAGGGACAGTTATCACACCTCAACCATCACGTCCCACACCACCAGGTTCAGGGACAATCATCAACCCTCGACCATCAGATCCCACACCACCAGGTTCAGGGACAGTTATCACCCCTCGACCATCAGCTTCCACACCACCAGATCAGGGACAGTTATCACCCCTCAACCATCAGGTCTCACACCACCAGGTTCAGGGGCAGTTATCACCCCTCAACAATCAGGTCCCACACCACCAGGTTCAGCGATAGTTATCAACCCAGAACCGTCAGGTCCCACACCAATAGGTTCAGGGACAGTTATCACCCCTCGACCATCAGGTCCCACACCACCAGCTTCAGGGACAGTTATCACCCCTCGACCATCAGGTCCCACACCACCAGGATCAGGAACAGTTATCACCCCTCGACCATCTGGTCCCACAACACCAGGTTTAGGGACAGTTATCACCCCTCGACCATCAGGTCCCTCACCACCAGGTTCAGGGACAGTTATCACACCTCAACCATCAGGTCCCACACCACCAGGTTCAGGGACAGTTATCACCCCTCGACCATCAGGTCCCACACCACCAGGTTCAGGGACAGTTATCACACCTCAACCATCAGGTCCCACACCACCAGGTTCAGGGACAGTTATCACCGCTCAACCATCAGGTCCCACACCACCGGGTTCAGGTACAGTTATCACCCCTCAACCATCAGGTCCCACACCACCAGGTTCAGGGACAGTTATCACCCCTCGACCATCAGGTCCCACAACACCAGGTATAGATACAGTTATCACCCCTCAACCATCAGGTCCCACAGCACCAGGTTCAGGGACAGTTATCACCCCTCAACCGTCAGGTCCCACACCAATAGGTTCAGGGACAGTTATCACCCCTCGACCATCAGGTCCCACACCACCAGCTTCAGGGACAGTTATCACCCCTCGAGCATCAGATCCCACACCACCAGGTTCAGGGACAGTTATCACCCCTCAACCATCAGCTTCCACACCACCAGATCAGGGACATTTATCACCCCTCAACCATCAGGTCTCACACCACCAGGTTCAGGGGCAGTTATCACCCCTCAACAATCAGGTCCCACACCACCAGGTTCAGCGATAGTTATCAACCCAGAACCGTCAGGTCCCACACCAATAGGTTCAGGGACAGTTATCACCCCTCGACCATCAGGTCCCACACCACCAGCTTCAGGGACAGTTATCACCCCTCGACCATCAGGTCCCACACCACCAGGATCAGGAACAGTTATCACCCCTCGACCATCAGGTCCCACAACACCAGGTTTAGGGACAGTTATCACCCCTCGACCATCAGGTCCCTCACAACCAGGTTTAGGGACAGTTATCACCCCTCAACCATCAGGTCCCACACCACCAGGTTCAGGGACAGTTATCTCCCCTCGACCATCAGCTTCCACACCACCAGATCAGGGACAGTTATCACCCCTCAACCATCAGGTCTCACACCACAAGGTTCATGGACAGTTATCACCCCTCAACCGTCAGGTCCCACACCACCAGGTTCAGGGGCAGTTATCACCCCTCAACCATCAGGTCCCTCACCACCAGGTTCAGGGACCGTTATCACCCCTAATCCGACAGCTCCCAAACCACCAGGTTCAGAGACAGTTGTCACCCCTCAAACATCACGTCCCACACCACCAGGTTCAGGGACAATCATCAACCCTCGACCATCAGATCCCACACCACCAGGTTCAGGGACAGTTATCACCCCCTCGACCATCAGCTTGCACACCACCAGATCAGGGACAGTTATCACCCCTCAACCATCAGGTCTCACACCACCAGGTTCAGGGGCAGTTATCACCCCTCAACAATCAGGTCCCACACCACCAGGTTCAGCGATAGTTATCAACCCAGAACCGTCAGGTCCCACACCAATAGGTTCTGGGACAGTTATCACCCCTCGACCATCAGCTCCCACACCACCAGCTTCAGGGACAGTTATCACCCCTCGACCATCAGGTCCCACACCACCAGGATCAGGAACAGTTATCACCCCTCGACCATCAGGTCCCACAACACCAGGTTTAGGAACAGTTATCACCCCTCGACCATCAGGTCCCTCACCACCAGGTTCAGGGACAGTTATCACCCCTCAACCGTCAGGTCCCACACCACCAGGTTCAGGGACAGTTATCACCCCTCAACCGTCAGGTCCCACACCACCAGGTTCAGGGACAGTTATCACCCCTCAACCATCAGATCCCACACAACCAGGTTCAGGGACAGTTATCACCCCTCGACCATCAGGTCCCACACAACCAGGTTCAGGGACAGTTATCACCCCTCAACCGTCATGTCCCAAACAACCTGGTTCAGGGACAGTTATCACCCCTCAACCATCAGGTCCCACACCACCAGGTTGAGAGACAGTTATCACCCCTCAACCATCAGGTCCCACACCAACAGGTTCAGGGACATTTATCACCCCTCAACCATCAGGTCCCACACCACCAGGTTCAGGGACAGTTATCACCCCTCGACCATCAGGTCCCACACAACCAGGTTCAGGGACAGTTCTCACCCCTCGACCATCAGGTCCCACACAACCAGGTTCAGGGACAGTTATCACCCCTCGACCGTCATGTCCCACACCACCAGGTTCACGGACAGTTATCACCCCTCAACTGTCAGGTCCCTCACCACCAGGTTCAGGGACAGTTATCACCCCTCAACCATCAGGTCCCACACCACCAGGTTCAGGGACAGTTATCACCCCTCGACCATCAGGTCCCACACCACCAGGTTCAGGGACAGTTATCACCCCTCAACCGTCTGGTCCCACACCACATGGTTCAGGGACAGTTATCACCACTCATCCGTCAGGTCCCACACCACCAGGTTCAGGGACCGTTATCACCCCTGATCCGACAGCTCCCACACCAGCAGTTTCAGGGACAGTTATCACCCCTCAACCATCAGGTCTCACACCACCAGTTTCAGGAACAGTTATCACCCCTCAACCGTCAGGTCCCACACCACCAGGTTCAGGGGCAGTTATCACCCCTCGACCGTCATGTCCCACACAACCAGGTTCAGGGACAGTCATCACCCCTCAACCGTCAGGTCCCAGACTACCAGGTTCAGGGACAGTTATCACCCCTCGACCATCAGGTCCCACACCACCAGGTTCAGGGACAGATATCACCCCTCGACCATCAGGTCCCACAACACTAGGTTTAGGGACAGTTATCACCCCTCAACCATCAGGTCCCACACCACCAGGTTCAGGGACAGTTATCACCCCTCAACCAACAGGTCCCACACCACCAGGTTCAGGGACAGATATCACCCCTCGACCATCAGGTCCCACAACACCAGTTTTAGGGACTGTTATCAGCCCTCAACCATCAGGTCCCACACCACCAGGTTCAGAAACAGTTATCACCCCTCAACCGTCAGGTCCCACACCACCAGCTTCAGGGACAGCTATCACCCCTCGACCATCAGGTCCCACAAAACCAGCTTTAGGGACAGTTATCACCCCTCAACCATCAGATCCCACACAACCAGATTCAGGGACAGTTATCACCCCTCGACCATCAGGTCCCACACAACCAGGTTCAGGGACAGTTATCACCCCTCGACCGTCATGTCCCACAAAACCAGGTTCAGGGACAGTTATCACCCCTCAACCATCAGGTCCCACACCACCAGGTTCAGAGACAGTTATCACCCCTCAACCATCAGGTCCCACACCACCAGGTTCAGGGACAGTTATCACCCCTCAACCGTCAGGTCCCACACCACCAGGTTCAGCGACAGTTATCACCCCTCAACCATCAGGTCCCACACCACCAGGTGCAGGGACAGTAATCACCCCTCGACCATCAGGTGCCACACAACCAGGTTCAGGGACAGTTATCACCCCTCGACCGTCATGTCCCACACAACCAGGTTCAGGGACAGTTATCACCCCACCCCACAACCATCAGGTCCCACACCACAAGGTTCATGGACAGTTATCACCCCTCAACCATCAGGTCCCACACCACCAGGTTCAGGGACAGTTGTCACCCCTCATCCATCAGGTCCTACACCACCAGGTTCAGGGACAGTGATCACCCCTTGACCATCAGATCCCACACCACCAGGTTCAGGGACAGTTATCACCCCTCGACCATCAGGTGCCACACCACCAGGTTCAGAGACAGTTATCACCCCTCAACCATCAGGTCCCACACCACCAGGTTCAGGGATATTTATCACACCTAAACTGTCAGGTCCCACACCACCAGGTTTAGGGACAGTTATCACCCCTCGACCGTCATGTCCCACACCACCAGGTTCAGGGACAGCTATCATCCCTCAACCGTAACGTCCCACACAACACGTTTCGGGACAGTTATCACCCCTCAACCGTCAGGTCCCACACCACCAGGTTCAGGGACAGTTATCACCCCTCAACCGTCAGGTCCCACAGCACCAGGTTCAGGGACAGTTATCACCACTCAACCGTCAGGTCCCACACCAACAGGTTCAGGGACAGTTATCACCCCTCAACCGTCAGGTCCCACACCACCAGGTTCAGGGACAGTTATCACCCCTCAACCGTCAGGTCCCACACCACCAGGTTCAGGGACAGTTATCACCCCTCAACCATCAGATCCCACACAACCAGGTTCAGGGACAGTTATCACCCCTCGACCATCAGGTCCCACACAACCAGGTTCAGGGACAGTTATCACCCCTCGACCGTCATGTCCCAAACAACCTGGTTCAGGGACAGTTATCACCCCTCAACCATCAGGTCCCACACCACCAGGTTGAGAGACAGTTATCACCCCTCAACCATCAGGTCCCACACCAACAGGTTCAGGGACATTTATCACCCCTCAACCATCAGGTCCCACACCACCAGGTTCAGGGACAGTTATCACCCCTCGACCATCAGGTCCCACACAACCAGGTTCAGGGACAGTTCTCACCCCTCGACCATCAGGTCCCACACAACCAGGTTCAGGGACAGTTATCACCCCTCGACCGTCATGTCCCACATAACCAGGTTCACGGACAGTTATCACCCCTCAACCGTCAGGTCCCTCACCACCAGGTTCAGGGACAGTTATCACCCCTCAACCATCAGGTCCCACACCACCAGGTTCAGGGACCGTTATCACCCCTGATCCGACAGCTCCCACACCAGCAGTTTCAGGGACAGTTATCTCCCCTCAACCATCAGGTCTCACACCACCAGTTTCAGGAACAGTTATCACCCCTCAACCGTCAGGTCCCACACCACCAGGTTCAGGGGCAGTTATCACCCCTCGACCGTCATGTCCCACACAACCAGGTTCAGGGACAGTTATCACCCCTCAACCGTCAGGTCCCAGACTACCAGGTTCAGGGACAGTTATCACCCCTCGACCATCAGGTCCCACACCACCAGGTTCAGGGACAGATATCACCCCTCGACCATCAGGTCCCACAACACTAGGTTTAGGGACAGTTATCACCCCTCAACCATCAGGTCCCACACCACCAGGTTCAGGGACAGTTATCACCCCTCAACCAACAGGTCCCACACCACCAGGTTCAGGGACAGATATCACCCCTCGACCATCAGGTCCCACAACACCAGGTTTAGGGACAGTTATCACCCCTCAACCATCAGGTCCCACACCACCAGGTTCAGAAACAGTTATCACCCCTCAAACGTCAGGTCCCACACCACCAGCTTCAGGGACAGTTATCACCCCTCGACCATCAGGTCCCACACCACCAGGTTCAGGGACAGTTATCACCCCTCGACCATCAGCTTCCACACCACCAGATCAGGGACAGTTATCACCCCTCGACCATCAGGTCCCACACCACCAGGTTCAGGGACAGTTATCATCCCTCAACCATCAGGTCCCACACCACAAGGTTCATGGACAGATATCATCCCTCAACCATCAGTTCCCACACCACCAAGTTCAGGGACAGTTATCACCCCTCGACCGTCATGTCCCACAAAACCAGGTTCAGGGACAGTTATCACCCCTCAACCGTCAGGTCCCAGACTACCAGGTTCAGGGACAGTTATCACCCCTCAACCATCAAGTCCCACACCACCAGGTTCAGGGACAGTTATCACCCCTCGACCGTCATGTCCCACACCACTGGGTGCAGGGACAGTTATCACCCCTCGACCATCAGGTCCCACAACACCAGGTTTAGGGACAGTTATCACACATTGTCCGTCTTGTCCCACACCACCAGGTTCAAGGACAGTAATCACACCTCAACCATCACGTCCCACACCACCAGGTTCAGTGACAGTTATCACCCCTCGACCATCAGGTGCCACACCTCCAGGTTCAGGGACAGTTACCACCCCTCGACCATCAGGTATCACTACACCAGGTTTAGGGACAGTTATCACCCCTCAACCATCAGGTCCCACACCAACAGGTTCAGGGACAGGTATCAACCCTCAACCGTCAGGTCCCACACCACCAGGATCAGGGACAGTTATCACCCCTCAACCATCAGGTCCCACACCACCTGGTTCAGGGACAGTTATCACCCCTCAACCGTCTGGTCCCACACCACACGGTTCAGGGACAGTTATCACCACTCAACCGTGAGGTCCCACACCACCAGGTTCAGGGACCGTTATCACCCCTAATCCGACAGCTCCCACACCACCGGGTTCAGGGACAGTTGTCACCCCTCAACCATCAGGTCCCACACCACCAGGTTCAGGAACAGTTATCACCCCTCAACCGTCAGGTCCCACACCACCAGGGTCAGGGACAGTTATCACACCTCAACCATCACGTCCCACACCACCAGGTTCAGGGACAATCATCAACCCTCGACTATCAGATCCCACACCACCAGGTTCAGGGACAGTTATCACCCCTCGACCATCAGCTTCCACACCACCAGATCAGGGACAGTTATCACCCCTCAACCATCAGGTCTCACACCACCAGGTTCAGGGGCAGTTATCACCCCTCAACAATCAGGTCCCACACCACCAGGTTCAGGGACCGTTATCACCCCTGATCCGACAGCTCCCACACCAGCAGTTTCAGGGACAGTTATCACCCCTCAACCATCAGGTCTCACACCACCAGTTTCAGGAACAGTTATCACCCCTCAACCGTCAGGTCCCACACCACCAGGTTCAGGGGCAGTTATCACCCCTCGACCGTCATGTCCCACACAACCAGGTTCAGGGACAGTCATCACCCCTCAACCGTCAGGTCCCAGACTACCAGGTTCAGGGACAGTTATCACCCCTCGACCATCAGGTCCCACACCACCAGGTTCAGGGACAGATATCACCCCTCGACCATCAGGTCCCACAACACTAGGTTTAGGGACAGTTATCACCCCTCAACCATCAGGTCCCACACCACCAGGTTCAGGGACAGTTATCACCCCTCAACCAACAGGTCCCACACCACCAGGTTCAGGGACAGATATCACCCCTCGACCATCAGGTCCCACAACACCAGTTTTAGGGACTGTTATCAGCCCTCAACCATCAGGTCCCACACCACCAGGTTCAGAAACAGTTATCACCCCTCAACCGTCAGGTCCCACACCACCAGCTTCAGGGACAGCTATCACCCCTCGACCATCAGGTCCCACAAAACCAGCTTTAGGGACAGTTATCACCCCTCAACCATCAGATCCCACACAACCAGATTCAGGGACAGTTATCACCCCTCGACCATCAGGTCCCACACAACCAGGTTCAGGGACAGTTATCACCCCTCGACCGTCATGTCCCACAAAACCAGGTTCAGGGACAGTTATCACCCCTCAACCATCAGGTCCCACACCACCAGGTTCAGAGACAGTTATCACCCCTCAACCATCAGGTCCCACACCACCAGGTTCAGGGACAGTTATCACCCCTCAACCGTCAGGTCCCACACCACCAGGTTCAGCGACAGTTATCACCCCTCAACCATCAGGTCCCACACCACCAGGTGCAGGGACAGTAATCACCCCTCGACCATCAGGTGCCACACAACCAGGTTCAGGGACAGTTATCACCCCTCGACCGTCATGTCCCACACAACCAGGTTCAGGGACAGTTATCACCCCACCCCACAACCATCAGGTCCCACACCACAAGGTTCATGGACAGTTATCACCCCTCAACCATCAGGTCCCACACCACCAGGTTCAGGGACAGTTGTCACCCCTCATCCATCAGGTCCTACACCACCAGGTTCAGGGACAGTGATCACCCCTTGACCATCAGATCCCACACCACCAGGTTCAGGGACAGTTATCACCCCTCGACCATCAGGTGCCACACCACCAGGTTCAGAGACAGTTATCACCCCTCAACCATCAGGTCCCACACCACCAGGTTCAGGGATATTTATCACACCTAAACTGTCAGGTCCCACACCACCAGGTTTAGGGACAGTTATCACCCCTCGACCGTCATGTCCCACACCACCAGGTTCAGGGACAGCTATCATCCCTCAACCGTAACGTCCCACACAACACGTTTCGGGACAGTTATCACCCCTCAACCGTCAGGTCCCACACCACCAGGTTCAGGGACAGTTATCACCCCTCAACCGTCAGGTCCCACAGCACCAGGTTCAGGGACAGTTATCACCACTCAACCGTCAGGTCCCACACCAACAGGTTCAGGGACAGTTATCACCCCTCAACCGTCAGGTCCCACACCACCAGGTTCAGGGACAGTTATCACCCCTCAACCGTCAGGTCCCACACCACCAGGTTCAGGGACAGTTATCACCCCTCAACCATCAGATCCCACACAACCAGGTTCAGGGACAGTTATCACCCCTCGACCATCAGGTCCCACACAACCAGGTTCAGGGACAGTTATCACCCCTCGACCGTCATGTCCCAAACAACCTGGTTCAGGGACAGTTATCACCCCTCAACCATCAGGTCCCACACCACCAGGTTGAGAGACAGTTATCACCCCTCAACCATCAGGTCCCACACCAACAGGTTCAGGGACATTTATCACCCCTCAACCATCAGGTCCCACACCACCAGGTTCAGGGACAGTTATCACCCCTCGACCATCAGGTCCCACACAACCAGGTTCAGGGACAGTTCTCACCCCTCGACCATCAGGTCCCACACAACCAGGTTCAGGGACAGTTATCACCCCTCGACCGTCATGTCCCACATAACCAGGTTCACGGACAGTTATCACCCCTCAACCGTCAGGTCCCTCACCACCAGGTTCAGGGACAGTTATCACCCCTCAACCATCAGGTCCCACACCACCAGGTTCAGGGACCGTTATCACCCCTGATCCGACAGCTCCCACACCAGCAGTTTCAGGGACAGTTATCTCCCCTCAACCATCAGGTCTCACACCACCAGTTTCAGGAACAGTTATCACCCCTCAACCGTCAGGTCCCACACCACCAGGTTCAGGGGCAGTTATCACCCCTCGACCGTCATGTCCCACACAACCAGGTTCAGGGACAGTTATCACCCCTCAACCGTCAGGTCCCAGACTACCAGGTTCAGGGACAGTTATCACCCCTCGACCATCAGGTCCCACACCACCAGGTTCAGGGACAGATATCACCCCTCGACCATCAGGTCCCACAACACTAGGTTTAGGGACAGTTATCACCCCTCAACCATCAGGTCCCACACCACCAGGTTCAGGGACAGTTATCACCCCTCAACCAACAGGTCCCACACCACCAGGTTCAGGGACAGATATCACCCCTCGACCATCAGGTCCCACAACACCAGGTTTAGGGACAGTTATCACCCCTCAACCATCAGGTCCCACACCACCAGGTTCAGAAACAGTTATCACCCCTCAAACGTCAGGTCCCACACCACCAGCTTCAGGGACAGTTATCACCCCTCGACCATCAGGTCCCACACCACCAGGTTCAGGGACAGTTATCACCCCTCGACCATCAGCTTCCACACCACCAGATCAGGGACAGTTATCACCCCTCGACCATCAGGTCCCACACCACCAGGTTCAGGGACAGTTATCATCCCTCAACCATCAGGTCCCACACCACAAGGTTCATGGACAGATATCATCCCTCAACCATCAGTTCCCACACCACCAAGTTCAGGGACAGTTATCACCCCTCGACCGTCATGTCCCACAAAACCAGGTTCAGGGACAGTTATCACCCCTCAACCGTCAGGTCCCAGACTACCAGGTTCAGGGACAGTTATCACCCCTCAACCATCAAGTCCCACACCACCAGGTTCAGGGACAGTTATCACCCCTCGACCGTCATGTCCCACACCACTGGGTGCAGGGACAGTTATCACCCCTCGACCATCAGGTCCCACAACACCAGGTTTAGGGACAGTTATCACACATTGTCCGTCTTGTCCCACACCACCAGGTTCAAGGACAGTAATCACACCTCAACCATCACGTCCCACACCACCAGGTTCAGTGACAGTTATCACCCCTCGACCATCAGGTGCCACACCTCCAGGTTCAGGGACAGTTACCACCCCTCGACCATCAGGTATCACTACACCAGGTTTAGGGACAGTTATCACCCCTCAACCATCAGGTCCCACACCAACAGGTTCAGGGACAGGTATCAACCCTCAACCGTCAGGTCCCACACCACCAGGATCAGGGACAGTTATCACCCCTCAACCATCAGGTCCCACACCACCTGGTTCAGGGACAGTTATCACCCCTCAACCGTCTGGTCCCACACCACACGGTTCAGGGACAGTTATCACCACTCAACCGTGAGGTCCCACACCACCAGGTTCAGGGACCGTTATCACCCCTAATCCGACAGCTCCCACACCACCGGGTTCAGGGACAGTTGTCACCCCTCAACCATCAGGTCCCACACCACCAGGTTCAGGAACAGTTATCACCCCTCAACCGTCAGGTCCCACACCACCAGGGTCAGGGACAGTTATCACACCTCAACCATCACGTCCCACACCACCAGGTTCAGGGACAATCATCAACCCTCGACTATCAGATCCCACACCACCAGGTTCAGGGACAGTTATCACCCCTCGACCATCAGCTTCCACACCACCAGATCAGGGACAGTTATCACCCCTCAACCATCAGGTCTCACACCACCAGGTTCAGGGGCAGTTATCACCCCTCAACAATCAGGTCCCACACCACCAGGTTCAGCGATAGTTATCAACCCAGAACCGTCAGGTCCCACACCAATAGGTTCAGGGACAGTTATCACCCCTCGACCTTCAGGTCCCACACCACCAGCTTCAGGGACAGTTATCACCCCTCGACCATCAGGTCCCACACCACCAGGATCAGGAACAGTTATCACCCCTCGAACATCTGGTCCCACAACACCAGGTTTAGGGACAGTTATCACCCCTCGACCATCAGGTCCCTCACCACCAGGTTCAGGGACAGTTATCACACCTCAACCATCAGGTCCCACACCACCAGGTTCAGGGACAGTTATCACCCCTCGACCATCAGGTCCCACACCACCAGGTTCAGGGACAGTTATCACACCTCAACCATCAGGTCCCACACCACCAGGTTCAGGGACAGTTGTCACCGCTCAACCATCAGGTCCCACACCACCGGGTTCAGGTACAGTTATCACCCCTCAACCATCAGGTCCCACACCACCAGGTTCAGGGACAGTTATCACCCCTCGACCATCAGGTCCCACAACACCAGGTTTAGATACAGTTATCACCCCTCAACCATCAGGTCCCACACCACCAGGTTCAGGGACAGTTATCACCCCTCAACCGTCAGGTCCCACACCAATAGGTTCAGGGACAGTTATCACCCCTCGACCATCAGGTCCCACACCACCAGCTTCAGGGACAGTTATCACCCCTCGAGCATCAGATCCCACACCACCAGGTTCAGGGACAGTTATCACCCCTCAACCATCAGCTTCCACACCACCAGATCAGGGACAGTTATCACCCCTCAACCATCAGGTCTCACACCACAAGGTTCATGGACAGTTATCACCCCTCAACCGTCAGGTCCCACACCACCAGGTTCAGGGGCAGTTATCACCCCTCAACCATCAGGTCCCTCACCACCAGGTTCAGGGACCGTTATCACCCCTAATCCGACAGCTCCCAAACCACCAGGTTCAGAGACAGTTGTCACCCCTCAACCATCACGTCCCACACCACCAGGTTCAGGGACAATCATCAACCCTCGACCATCAGATCCCACACCACCAGGTTCAGGGACAGTTATCACCCCTCGACCATCAGCTTCCACACCACCAGATCAGGGACAGTTATCACCCCTCAACCATCAGGTTTCACACCACCAGGTTCAGGGGCAGTTATCACCCCTCAACAATCAGGTCCCACACCACCAGGTTCAGCGATAGTTATCAACCCAGAACCGTCAGGTCCCACACCAATAGGTTCAGGGACAGTTATCACCCCTCGACCATCAGGTCCCACACCACCAGCTTCAGGGACAGTTATCACCCCTCGACCATCAGGTCCCACACCACCAGGATCAGGAACAGTTATCACCACTCGACCATCAGGTCCCACAACACCAGGTTTAGGGACAGTTATCACCCCTCGACCATCAGGTCCCTCACCACCAGGTTCAGGGACAGTTATCACATCTCAACCATCAGGTCCCACACCACCAGGTTCAGGGACAGTTATCACCCCTCGACCATCGGGTCCCACACCACCAGGTTCAGGGACAGTTATCACCCCTCGACCATCAGCTTCCACACCACCAGATCAGGGACAGTTATCACCCCTCAACCATCACGTCCCACACCACCAGGTTCAGGTACAGTTATCACCCCTCAACCATCAGGTCCCACACCACCAGGTTCAGGGACAGTTATCACCCCTCGACCATCAGGTCCCACACCACCAGGTTCAGGGACAGTTATCACCCCTCAACCGTCAGGTCCCACACCACCAGGATCAGGGACAGTTATCACCCCTCAACCATCAGGTCCCACACCACCAGGTTCAGGGACAGTTATCACCCCTCAACCGTCTGGTCCCACACCACACGGTTCAGGGCCAGTTATCACCACTCAACCGTCAGGTCCCACACCACCAGGTTCAGGGACCGTTATCACCCCTAATCCGACAGCTCCCACACCACCAGGTTCAGGGACAGTTATCACCCCTCAACCATCAGGTCCCACACCACCAGGTTCGGGAACAGTTATCACCCCTCAACCGTCAGGTCCCACACCACCAGGTTCAGGGACAGATATCACACCTCAAGCATCACGTCCCACACCACCAGGTTCAGGGACAATCATCACCCCTCGACCATCAGGTCCCACACCACCAGGTTCAGGGACAGTTATCACCCCTCGACCATCAGGTCCCACTACACCAGGTTTAGGGACAGTTATCACCGCTCAACCATCAGGTCCCACACCAACAGGTTCAGGGACAGGTATCAACCCTCAACCGTCAGGTCCCACACCACCAGGATCAGGGACAGTTATCACCCCTCAACCATCAGTTCCCACACCACCAGGTTCAGGGACAGTTATCACCCCTCAACCGTCTGGTCCCACACCACACGGTTCAGGGACAGTTATCACCACTCAACCGTCAGGTCCCACACCACCAGGTTCAGGGACCGTTATCACCCCTAATCCGACAGCTCCCACACCACCAGGTTCAGGGACAGTTGTCACCCCTCAACCATCAGGTCCCACACCACCAGGTTCAGGAACAGTTATCACCCCTCGACCATCAGCTTCCACACCACCAGATCAGGGACAGTTATCACCCCTCAACCATCAGGTCCCACACCACCAGGTTCAGGGACAGTTATCTCCCCTCGACCATCAGGTCCCACACCACTAGCTTCAGGGACAGTTATCACCCCTCGACCATCAGGTCCCACACCACCAGGTTCAGGGACAGATATCACCCCTCGACTATCAGGTCCCACAACACCAGGTTTAGGGACAGTTATCACCCCTCAACCATCAGGTCCCACACCACCTGGTTCAGGGACAGTTATTACCCCTCAACCGTCAGGTCCCACAACACCAGGTTTAGGGACAGTTATCACCACTCGACCATCAGGTCCCACACCACCAGGTTCAGGGACAGTTATCACCCCTCAACCGTCAGGTCCCACCCCACCAGCTTCAGGGACAGTTATCACCCCTCAACCGTCAGGTCCCTCACCACCAGGTTCAGGGACAGTTATCACACCTCAACCGTCAGGTCCCACACCACCAGGTTCAGGGACAGTTATTTCACCTCAACCATCAGGTCCCACACCACCAGGTTCAGGGACAGTTATCACCCCTCAACCATCACGTCCCTCTCCACCAGGTTCAGGGACAATCATCACCCCTCTACCATCAGGTCCCACACCACAAGCATGAGGGACAGTTATCACCCCTCAACCATCAGGTCCCACACCACCAGGTTCAGGGATGTTATCACCCCTCATCCATCAGGTCCCACAACACCAGGTTTAGGGACAGTTATCACCACTCAACCATCAGGTCCCACACCACCAGGTTCAGGGACAGTTATCACCCCTCAACCGTCAGGTCCCACACCACCAGGATCAGGGACAGTTATCACCCCTCAACCATCAGGTCCCACACCACCAGGTTCATGGACAGTTATCACCCCTCAACCGTCTGGTACCACACCACACGGTTCAGGGCCAGTTATCACCACTCAACCGTCAGGTCCCACACCACCAGGTTCAGGGACCGTTATCACCCCTAATCCGACAGCTCCCACACCACCAGGTTCAGGGACAGTTATCACCCCTCGACCATCAGCTTCCACACCACCAGATCAGGGAAAATATCACCCCTCAACCATCAGGTCCCACACCACCAGGTTCAGGGACAGTTATCACACCTCAACCATCAGGTCCCACACCACCAGGTTCAGGGACAGTTATCATCCCTCAACCATCAGGTCCCACACCACCAGGTTCAGGGACAGTTATCACCCCTCAACCATCAGGTCCCACCACCAGGTTCAGGGACAATCATCAACCCTCGACCATCAGGTCCCACACCACCAGGTTCAGGGACAGTTATCACCCCTCGACCATCAGCTTCCACACCAGCAGATCAGGGACAGTTATCACCCCTCAACCATCAGGTCCCACACCACCAGGTTCAGGGACAGTTATCTCCCCTCGACCATCAGGTCCCACACCACCAGCTTCAGGGACAGTTATCACCCCTCGACCATCAGGTCCCACACCACCAGGTTCAGGGACAGATATCACCCCTCGACCATCAGGTCCCACAACACCAGGTTTAGGGACAGTTATCACCCCTCAACCATCAGGTCCCACACCACCAGGTTCAGGGACAGTTATCACCCCTCAACCATCAGGTCCCACACCACCTGGTTCAGGGACAGTTATTACCCCTCAACCGTCAGGTCCCACAACACCAGGTTTAGGGACAGTTATCACCCCTCGAACATCAGGTCCCACACCACCAGGTTCAGGGACAGTTATCACCCCTCAACCGTCAGGTCCCACCCCACCAGGTTCAGGGACAGTTATCACCCCTCAACCGTCAGGTCCCTCACCACCAGGTTCAGGGACAGTTATCACACCTCAACCGTCAGGTCCCACACCACCAGGTTCAGGGACAGTTATCACCCCTCAACCGTCAGGTCCCACACCACCAGGTTCAGGGACAGTTATCACCCCTCGACCATCAGGTCCCACAACACCAGGTTTAGGGACAGTTATCACCCCTCAACCATCAGGTCCCACACCACCTGGTTCAGGGACAGTTATTACCCCTCAACCGTCAGGTCCCACAACACCAGGTTTAGGGACAGTTATCACCCCTCGACCATCAGGTCCCACACCACCAGGTTCAGGGACAGTTATCACCCCTCAACCGTCAGGTCCCACCCCACCAGCTTCAGGGACAGTTATCACCCCTCAACCGTCAGGTCCCTCACCACCAGGTTCAGGGACAGTTATCACACCTCAACCGTCAGGTCCCACACCACCAGGTTCAGGGACAGTTATCACCCCTCAACCATCACGTCCCTCTCCACCAGGTTCAGGGACAATCATCACCCCTCTACCATCAGGTCCCACACCACAAGCATGAGGGACAGTTATCACCCCTCAACCATCAGGTCCCACACCACCAGGTTCAGGGATGTTATCACCCCTCATCCATCAGGTCCCACAACACCAGGTTTAGGGACAGTTATCACCACTCAACCATCAGGTCCCACACCACCAGGTTCAGGGACAGTTATCACCCCTCAACCGTCAAGTCCCACACCACCAGGATCAGGGACAGTTATCACCCCTCAACCATCAGGTCCCACACCACCAGGTTCATGGACAGTTATCACCCCTCAACCGTCTGGTCCCACACCACATGGTTCAGGGCCAGTTATCACCACTCAACCGTCAGGTCCCACACCACCAGGTTCAGGGACCGTTATCACCCCTAATCCGACAGCTCCCACACCACCAGGTTCAGGGACAGTTATCACCCCTCGACCATCAGCTTCCACACCACCAGATCAGGGAAAATATCACCCCTCAACCATCAGGTCCCACACCACCAGGTTCAGGGACAGTTATCACACCTCAACCATCAGGTCCCACACCACCAGGTTCAGGGACAGTTATCACCCCTCAACCATCAGGTCCCACCACCAGGTTCAGGGACAATCATCAACCCTCGACCATCAGGTCCCACACCACCAGGTTCAGGGACAGTTATCACCCCTCGACCATCAGCTTCCACACCACCAGATCAGGGACAGTTATCACCCCTCAACCATCAGGTCCCACACCACCAGGTTCAGGGACAGTTATCTCCCCTCGACCATCAGGTCCCACACCACCAGCTTCAGGGACAGTTATCACCCCTCGACCATCAGGTCCCACACCACCAGGTTCAGGGACAGATATCACCCCTCGACCATCAGGTCCCACAACACCAGGTTTAGGGACAGTTATCACCCCTCAACCATCAGGTCCCACACCACCAGGTTCAGGGACAGTTATCACCCCTCAACCATCAGGTCCCACACCACCTGGTTCAGGGACAGTTATTACCCCTCAACCGTCAGGTCCCACAACACCAGGTTTAGGGACAGTTATCACCCCTCGAACATCAGGTCCCACACCACCAGGTTCAGGGACAGTTATCACCCCTCAACCGTCAGGTCCCACCCCACCAGGTTCAGGGACAGTTATCACCCCTCAACCGTCAGGTCCCTCACCACCAGGTTCAGGGACAGTTATCACACCTCAACCGTCAGGTCCCACACCACCAGGTTCAGGGACAGTTATCACCCCTCAACCGTCAGGTCCCACAACACCAGGTTCAGGGACAGTTATCACCCCTCGACCATCAGGTCCCACAACACCAGGTTTAGGGACAGTTATCACCCCTCAACCATCAGGTCCCACACCACCTGGTTCAGGGACAGTTATTACCCCTCAACCGTCAGGTCCCACAACACCAGGTTTAGGGACAGTTATCACCCCTCGACCATCAGGTCCCACACCACCAGGTTCAGGGACAGTTATCACCCCTCAACCGTCAGGTCCCACCCCACCAGCTTCAGGGACAGTTATCACCCCTCAACCGTCAGGTCCCTCACCACCAGGTTCAGGGACAGTTATCACCCCTCGAACATCAGGTCCCACACCACCAGGTTCAGGGACAGTTATCACCCCTCAACCGTCAGGTCCCACCCCACCAGGTTCAGGGACAGTTATCACCCCTCAACCGTCAGGTCCCTCACCACCAGGTTCAGGGACAGTTATCACACCTCAACCGTCAGGTCCCACACCACCAGGTTCAGGGACAGTTATCACCCCTCAACTGTCAGGTCCCACACCACCAGGTTCAGGGACAGTTATCACCCCTCAACAGTCAGGTCCATCACCACCAGGTTCAGGGACAGTTATCACACCTCAACCGTCAGGTCCCACACCACCAGGTTCAGGGACAGTTATCACCCCTCAACCATCACGTCCCTCTCCACCAGGTTCAGGGACAATCATCACCCCTCGACCATCAGGTCCCACACCACAAGCTTCAGGGACAGTTATCACCCCTCAACCATCAGGTCCCACACCACCAGGTTCAGGGATGTTATCACCCCTCAACCATCAGGTCCCACACCACCAGGTTCAGGGACAGTTATCACACCTCATCCATCAGGTCCCACACCACCAGGTTCAGGGACAGTTATCACCCCTCAACCATCAGGTCCCACAACACCAGGTTCAGGGACAGTTATCACCCCTCAACCATCATGTCCCACACCACCAGGTTCAGGGACAGTTATCACCCCTCAACCGTCAGGTCCCACACCACCAGGATCAGGGACAGTTATCACCCCTCAACCATCAGGTCCCACACCACCAGGTTCAGGGACAGTTATCACCCCTCAACCGTCTGGTCCCACACCACATGGTTCAGGGCCAGTTATCACCACTCAACCGTCAGGTCCCACACCACCAGGTTCAGGGACCGTTATCACCCCTAATCCGTCAGCTCCCACACCACCAGTTTCAGGGACAGTTATCACCCCTCAACCATCAGGACCCACACCACCAGGTTCAGGAACAGTTATCACCCCTCAACCGTCAGGTCCCACACCACCAGGTTCAGGGACAGTTATCACAGCTCAACCATCACGTCCCACACCACCAGGTTCAGGGACAATCATCACCCCTCGACCATCAGGTCCCACACCACCAGGTTCAGGGACAGTTATCACCCCTCGACCATCAGCTTCCACACCACCAGATCAGGGACAGTTATCACCCCTCGACCGTCAGGTCCCACACCACCAGGTTCAGGGGCAGTTATCACCCCTCAACCATCAGGTCCCTCACCACCTGGTTCAGGGACAGTTATCACCCCTCGACCATCAGGTCCCACCACACCAGGTTCAGGGACAGTTATCACCCCTCAACCGTCAGGTCCCACCCCACCAGCTTCAGGGACAGTTATCACCCCTCAACCGTCAGGTCCCTCACCACCAGGTTCAGGGACAGTTATCACCCCTCGAACATCAGGTCCCACACCACCAGGTTCAGGGACAGTTATCACCCCTCAACCGTCAGGTCCCACCCCACCAGGTTCAGGGACAGTTATCACCCCTCAACCGTCAGGTCCCTCACCACCAGGTTCAGGGACAGTTATCACACCTCAACCGTCAGGTCCCACACCACCAGGTTCAGGGACAGTTATCACCCCTCAACCGTCAGGTCCCACACCACCAGGTTCAGGGACAGTTATCACCCCTCAACCGTCAGGTCCATCACCACCAGGTTCAGGGACAGTTATCACACCTCAACCGTCAGGTCCCACACCACCAGGTTCAGGGACAGTTATCACCCCTCAACCATCACGTCCCTCTCCACCAGGTTCAGGGACAATCATCACCCCTCGACCATCAGGTCCCACACCACAAGCTTCAGGGACAGTTATCACCCCTCAACCATCAGGTCCCACACCACCAGGTTCAGGGACAGTTATCACCCCTCAACCATCAGGTCCCACACCACCAGGTTCAGGGACAGTTATCACACCTCATCCATCAGGTCCCACACCACCAGGTTCAGGGACAGTTATCACACCTCATCCATCAGGTCCCACAACACCAGGTTCAGGGACAGTTATCACCCCTCAACCATCAGGTCCCACACCACCAGGTTCAGGGACAGTTATCACCCCTCAACCGTCAGGTCCCACACCACCAGGATCAGGGACAGTTATCACCCCTCCACCATCAGGTCCCACACCACCAGGTTCAGGGACAGTTATCACCCCTCAACCGTCTGGTCCTACACCACATGGTTCAGGGCCAGTTATCACCACTCAACCGTCAGGTCCCACACCACCAGGTTCAGGGACCGTTATCACCCCTAATCCGTCAGCTCCCACACCACCAGTTTCAGGGACAGTTATCACCCCTCAACCATCAGGACCCACACCACCAGGTTCAGGAACAGTTATCACCCCTCAACCGTCAGGTCCCACACCACCAGGTTCAGGGACAGTTATCACAGCTCAACCATCACGTCCCACACCACCAGGTTCAGGGACAATCATCACCCCTCGACCATCAGGTCCCACACCACCAGGTTCAGGGACAGTTATCACCCCTCGACCATCAGCTTCCACACCACCAGATCAGGGACAGTTATCACCCCTCGACCGTCAGGTCCCACACCACCAGGTTCAGGGGCAGTTATCACCCCTCAACCATCAGGTCCCTCACCACCTGGTTCAGGGACAGTTATCACCCCTCGACCATCAGGTCCCACCACACCAGGTTTAGGGACAGTTATTACCCCTCAACCATCAGGTCCCACACCACCAGGTTCAGTGACAGTTATCACCCCTCAACCGTCAGGTCCCACACCACCAGGATCAGGGACAGTTATCACCCCTCGACCTTCAGGTCCCACAACACCAGGTTTAGGGACAGTTATCACCCCTCGACCATCAGGTCCCACACCACCAGGTTCAGGGACAGTTATCACCCCTCAACCGTCAGGTCCCACACCACCAGGTTCAGGGACAGTTATCACCCCTCAACCGTCAGGTCCCTCACCACCAGGTTCAGGGACAGTCATCACCCCTCAACCATCACGTCCCTCTCCACCAGGTTCAGGGACAATCATCACCCCTCGACCATCAGGTCCCACACCACAAGCTTCAGGGACAGTTATCACCCCTCGACCATCAGGTCCCACACCACCAGGTTCAGGGATGTTATCACCCCTCGACCATCAGGTCCCACACCACCAGGTTCAGGGACAGTTATCACCCCTCAACCGTCAGGTCCCACACCACCATGTTCAGGGACAGTTATCACCCCTCGACCGTCATGTCCCACACAACCAGGTTCAGGGACAGTTATCACCCCTCAACCGTCAGGTCCCAGACTACCAGGTTCAGGGACAGTTATCACCCCTCAACCATCAAGTCCCACACCACCAGGTTCAGGGACAGTTATCACCCCTCGACCGTCATGTCCCACACCACTAGGTGCAGGGACATTTATCACCCCTCGACCATCAGGTCCCACAACACCAGGTTTAGGGACAGTTATCACACATTGACCGTCTTGTCCCACACCACTAGGTTCAGGCACAGTTATCTCCCCTAAACCATCAGGTCCCACACCACCAGGATCAGGGACAGTTATCACCCCTCAACCGTCAGGTCCCAGACTACCAGGTTCAGGGACAGTTATCACCCCTCAACCATCAAGTCCCACACCACCAGGTTCAGGGACAGTTATCACCCCTCGACCATCAGGTCCCACTACACCAGGTTTAGGGACAGTTATCACCCCTCAACCATCAGGTACCACACCAACAGGTTCAGGGACAGGTATCAACCCTCAACCGTCAGGTCCCACACCAACAGGATCAGGGACAGTTATCACCCCTCAACCGTCAGGTCCCACACCACCAGGGTCAGGGACAGTTATCACACCTCAACCATCACGTCCCACACCACCAGGTTCAGGGACAATCATCAACCCTCGACCATCTGGTCCCACACCACGAGGTTCAGGGACAGTTATCACCCCTCGACCATCAGCTTCCACACCACCAGATCAGGGACAGTTATCACCTCAACCATCAGGTCCCACACCACCAGATTCAGGGACAGTTATCACCCCTCAACCATCAGGTCCCACACCCCCAGGTTCCGGGACATTTATCACCCCTCAACCATCAGGTCCCACACCACCAGGTTCAGGGACAGTTATCACCCCTCAACCATCAGGTCCCACACCACCAGGTTCCGGGACAGTTATCACCCCTCAACTGTCAGGTCCCACACCACCAGGTTCAGGGACAGTTATCACCCCTCAACCGTCAGGTCCATCACCACCAGGTTCAGGGACAGTTATCACACCTCAACCGTCAGGTCCCACACCACCAGGTTCAGGGACAGTTATCACCCCTCAACCATCACGTCCCTCTCCACCAGGTTCAGGGACAATCATCACCCCTCGACCATCAGGTCCCACACCACAAGCTTCAGGGACAGTTATCACCCCTCAACCATCAGGTCCCACACCACCAGGTTCAGGGACAGTTATCACACCTCATCCATCAGGTCCCACACCACCAGGTTCAGGGACAGTTATCACACCTCATCCATCAGGTCCCACAACACCAGGTTCAGGGACAGTTATCACCCCTCAACCATCAGGTCCCACACCACCAGGTTCAGGGACAGTTATCACCCATCAACCGTCAGGTCCCACACCACCAGGATCAGGGACAGTTATCACCCCTCAACCATCAGGTCCCACACCACCAGGTTCAGGGACAGTTATCACCCCTCAACCGTCTGGTCCCACACCACATGGTTCAGGGCCAGTTATCACCACTCAACCGTCAGGTCCCACACCACCAGGTTCAGGGACCGTTATCACCCCTAATCCGTCAGCTCCCACACCACCAGTTTCAGGGACAGTTATCACCCCTCAACCATCAGGACCCACACCACCAGGTTCAGGAACAGTTATCACCCCTCAACCGTCAGGTCCCACACCACCAGGTTCAGGGACAGTTATCACAGCTCAACCATCACGTCCCACACCACCAGGTTCAGGGACAATCATCACCCCTCGACCATCAGGTCCCACACCACCAGGTTCAGGGACAGTTATCACCCCTCGACCATCAGCTTCCACACCACCAGATCAGGGACAGTTATCACCCCTCGACCGTCAGGTCCCACACCACCAGGTTCAGGGGCAGTTATCACCCCTCAACCATCAGGTCCCTCACCACCTGGTTCAGGGACAGTTATCACCCCTCGACCATCAGGTCCCACCACACCAGGTTCAGGGACAGTTATCACCCCTCAACCGTCAGGTCCCACCCCACCAGCTTCAGGGACAGTTATCACCCCTCAACCGTCAGGTCCCTCACCACCAGGTTCAGGGACAGTTATCACCCCTCGAACATCAGGTCCCACACCACCAGGTTCAGGGACAGTTATCACCCCTCAACCGTCAGGTCCCACCCCACCAGGTTCAGGGACAGTTATCACCCCTCAACCGTCAGGTCCCTCACCACCAGGTTCAGGGACAGTTATCACACCTCAACCGTCAAGTCCCACACCACCAGGTTCAGGGACAGTTATCACCCCTCAACCGTCAGGTCCCACACCACCAGGTTCAGGGACAGTTATCACCCCTCAACCGTCAGGTCCATCACCACCAGGTTCAGGGACAGTTATCACACCTCAACCGTCAGGTCCCACACCACCAGGTTCAGGGACAGTTATCACCCCTCAACCATCACGTCCCTCTCCACCAGGTTCAGGGACAATCATCACCCCTCGACCATCAGGTCCCACACCACAAGCTTCAGGGACAGTTATCACCCCTCAACCATCAGGTCCCACACCACCAGGTTCAGGGATGTTATCACCCCTCAACCATCAGGTCCCACACCACCAGGTTCAGGGACAGTTATCACACCTCATCCATCAGGTCCCACACCACCAGGTTCAGGGACAGTTATCACACCTCATCCATCAGGTCCCACAACACCAGGTTCAGGGACAGTTATCAACCCTCAACCATCAGGTCCCACACCACCAGGTTCAGGGACAGTTATCACCCCTCAACCGTCAGGTCCCACACCACCAGGATCAGGGACAGTTATCACCCCTCAACCATCAGGTCCCACACCACCAGGTTCAGGGACAGTTATCACCCCTCAACCGTCTGGTCCTACACCACATGGTTCAGGGCCAGTTATCACCACTCAACCGTCAGGTCCCACACCACCAGGTTCAGGGACCGTTATCACCCCTAATCCGTCAGCTCCCACACCACCAGTTTCAGGGACAGTTATCACCCCTCAACCATCAGGACCCACACCACCAGGTTCAGGAACAGTTATCACCCCTCAACCGTCAGGTCCCACACCACCAGGTTCAGGGACAGTTATCACAGCTCAACCATCACGTCCCACACCACCAGGTTCAGGGACAATCATCACCCCTCGACCATCAGGTCCCACACCACCAGGTTCAGGGACAGTTATCACCCCTCGACCATCAGCTTCCACACCACCAGATCAGGGACAGTTATCACCCCTCGACCGTCAGGTCCCACACCACCAGGTTCAGGGGCAGTTATCACCCCTCAACCATCAGGTCCCTCACCACCTGGTTCAGGGACAGTTATCACCCCTCGACCATCAGGTCCCACCACACCAGGTTTAGGGACAGTTATTACCCCTCAACCATCAGGTCCCACACCACCAGGTTCAGGGACAGTTATCACCCCTCAACCGTCAGGTCCCACACCACCAGGATCAGGGACAGTTATCACCCCTCGACCTTCAGGTCCCACAACACCAGGTTTAGGGACAGTTATCACCCCTCGACCATCAGGTCCCACACCACCAGGTTCAGGGACAGTTATCACCCCTCAACCGTCAGGTCCCACACCACCAGGTTCAGGGACAGTTATCACCCCTCAACCGTCAGGTCCCTCACCACCAGGTTCAGGGACAGTCATCACCCCTCAACCATCACGTCCCTCTCCACCAGGTTCAGGGACAATCATCACCCCTCGACCATCAGGTCCCACACCACAAGCTTCAGGGACAGTTATCACCCCTCGACCATCAGGTCCCACACCACCAGGTTCAGGGATGTTATCACCCCTCGACCATCAGGTCCCACACCACCAGGTTCAGGGACAGTTATCACCCCTCAACCGTCAGGTCCCACACCACCATGTTCAGGGACAGTTATCACCCCTCGACCGTCATGTCCCACACAACCAGGTTCAGGGACAGTTATCACCCCTCAACCGTCAGGTCCCAGACTACCAGGTTCAGGGACAGTTATCACCCCTCAACCGTCTGGTCCTACACCACATGGTTCAGGGCCAGTTATCACCACTCAACCGTCAGGTCCCACACCACCAGGTTCAGGGACCGTTATCACCCCTAATCCGTCAGCTCCCACACCACCAGTTTCAGGGACAGTTATCACCCCTCAACCATCAGGACCCACACCACCAGGTTCAGGAACAGTTATCACCCCTCAACCGTCAGGTCCCACACCACCAGGTTCAGGGACAGTTATCACAGCTCAACCATCACGTCCCACACCACCAGGTTCAGGGACAATCATCACCCCTCGACCATCAGGTCCCACACCACCAGGTTCAGGGACAGTTATCACCCCTCGACCATCAGCTTCCACACCACCAGATCAGGGACAGTTATCACCCCTCGACCGTCAGGTCCCACACCACCAGGTTCAGGGGCAGTTATCACCCCTCAACCATCAGGTCCCTCACCACCTGGTTCAGGGACAGTTATCACCCCTCGACCATCAGGTCCCACCACACCAGGTTTAGGGACAGTTATTACCCCTCAACCATCAGGTCCCACACCACCAGGTTCAGGGACAGTTATCACCCCTCAACCGTCAGGTCCCACACCACCAGGATCAGGGACAGTTATCACCCCTCGACCTTCAGGTCCCACAACACCAGGTTTAGGGACAGTTATCACCCCTCGACCATCAGGTCCCACACCACCAGGTTCAGGGACAGTTATCACCCCTCAACCGTCAGGTCCCACACCACCAGGTTCAGGGACAGTTATCACCCCTCAACCGTCAGGTCCCTCACCACCAGGTTCAGGGACAGTCATCACCCCTCAACCATCACGTCCCTCTCCACCAGGTTCAGGGACAATCATCACCCCTCGACCATCAGGTCCCACACCACAAGCTTCAGGGACAGTTATCACCCCTCGACCATCAGGTCCCACACCACCAGGTTCAGGGATGTTATCACCCCTCGACCATCAGGTCCCACACCACCAGGTTCAGGGACAGTTATCACCCCTCAACCGTCAGGTCCCACACCACCATGTTCAGGGACAGTTATCACCCCTCGACCGTCATGTCCCACACAACCAGGTTCAGGGACAGTTATCACCCCTCAACCGTCAGGTCCCAGACTACCAGGTTCAGGGACAGTTATCACCCCTCAACCATCAAGTCCCACACCACCAGGTTCAGGGACAGTTATCACCCCTCGACCGTCATGTCCCACACCACTAGGTGCAGGGACATTTATCACCCCTCGACCATCAGGTCCCACAACACCAGGTTTAGGGACAGTTATCACACATTGACCGTCTTGTCCCACACCACTAGGTTCAGGCACAGTTATCTCCCCTAAACCATCAGGTCCCACACCACCAGGATCAGGGACAGTTATCACCCCTCAACCGTCAGGTCCCAGACTACCAGGTTCAGGGACAGTTATCACCCCTCAACCATCAAGTCCCACACCACCAGGTTCAGGGACAGTTATCACCCCTCGACCATCAGGTCCCACTACACCAGGTTTAGGGACAGTTATCACCCCTCAACCATCAGGTACCACACCAACAGGTTCAGGGACAGGTATCAACCCTCAACCGTCAGGTCCCACACCAACAGGATCAGGGACAGTTATCACCCCTCAACCGTCAGGTCCCACACCACCAGGGTCAGGGACAGTTATCACACCTCAACCATCACGTCCCACACCACCAGGTTCAGGGACAGTCATCAACCCTCGACCATCTGGTCCCACACCACGAGGTTCAGGGACAGTTATCACCCCTCGACCATCAGCTTCCACACCACCAGATCAGGGACAGTTATCACCTCAACCATCAGGTCCCACACCACCAGGTTCAGGGACAGTTATCACCCCTCAACCATCAGGTCCCACACCCCCAGGTTCCGGGACAGTTATCACCCCTCAACCATCAGGTCCCACACCACCAGGTTCAGGGACAGTTATCACCCCTCAACCATCAGGTCCCACACCACCAGGTTCCGGGACAGTTATCACCCCTCAACCATCAGGTGTCACACCACAAGGTTCATGGACAGTTATCACCCCTCAACCGTCAGGTCCCACACCACCAGGTTCAGGGGCTGTTATTACCCCTCAACAATCAGGTCCCACACCACCAGGTTCAGCGATAGTTATCAACCCTCAACCGTCAGGTCCCACACCAATAGGTTCAGGGACAGTTATCACCCCTCGACCATCAGGTCACACACCATCAGCTTCAGGGACAGTTATCACCCCTCAACCATCAGGTCCCACACCACCAGGTTCAGGGACTGTATTCACCCCTCAACCATCAGGTCCCACACCACCAGGTTCAGGGACAGTTATCACCCCTCGACCATCAGGTCCCACACCACCAGGTTCAGGGACAGTTATCACCCCTCAACCATCAGGTCCCACACCACCAGGTACAGGGACAGTTATCACCCCTCAACCGTCAGGTCCCACACCACCAGGATCAGGGACAGTTATCACCCCTCAACCATCAGGTCCCACACCACCAGGTTCATGGACAGTTATCACCCCTCAACCGTCTGGTCCCACACCACACGGTTCAGGGCCAGTTATCACCACTCAACCGTCAGGTCCCACACCACCAGGTTCAGGGACCGTTATCACCCCTAATCCGACAGCTCCCACACCACCAGGTTCAGGGACAGTTATCACCACTCGACCATCAGCTTCCACACCACCAGATCAGGGAAAATATCACCCCTCAACCATCAGGTCCCACACCACCAGGTTCAGGGACAGTTATCACACCTCAACCATCAGGTCCCACACCACCAGGTTCAGGGACAGTTATCATCCCTCAACCATCAGGTCCCACACCACCAGGTTCAGGGACAGTTATCACCCCTCAACCATCAGGTCCCACCACCAGGTTCAGGGACAATCATCAACCCTCGACCATCAGGTCCCACACCACCAGGTTCAGGGACAGTTATCACCCATCGACCATCAGCTTCCACACCACCAGATCAGGGACAGTTATCACCCCTCAACCATCAGGTCCCACACCACCAGGTTCAGGGACAGTTATCTCCCCTCGACCATCAGGTCCCACACCACCAGCTTCAGGGACAGTTATCACAGCTCAACCATCACGTCCCACACCACCAGGTTCAGGGACAATCATCACCCCTCGACCATCAGGTCCCACACCACCAGGTTCAGGGACAGTTATCACCCCTCGACCATCAGCTTCCACACCACCAGATCAGGGACAGTTATCACCCCTCGACCGTCAGGTCCCACACCACCAGGTTCAGGGGCAGTTATCACCCCTCAACCATCAGGTCCCTCACCACCTGGTTCAGGGACAGTTATCACCCCTCGACCATCAGGTCCCACCACACCAGGTTTAGGGACAGTTATTACCCCTCAACCATCAGGTCCCACACCACCAGGTTCAGGGACAGTTATCACCCCTCAACCGTCAGGTCCCACACCACCAGGATCAGGGACAGTTATCACCCCTCGACCTTCAGGTCCCACAACACCAGGTTTAGGGACAGTTATCACCCCTCGACCATCAGGTCCCACACCACCAGGTTCAGGGACAGTTATCACCCCTCAACCGTCAGGTCCCACACCACCAGGTTCAGGGACAGTTATCACCCCTCAACCGTCAGGTCCCTCACCACCAGGTTCAGGGACAGTCATCACCCCTCAACCATCACGTCCCTCTCCACCAGGTTCAGGGACAATCATCACCCCTCGACCATCAGGTCCCACACCACAAGCTTCAGGGACAGTTATCACCCCTCGACCATCAGGTCCCACACCACCAGGTTCAGGGATGTTATCACCCCTCGACCATCAGGTCCCACACCACCAGGTTCAGGGACAGTTATCACCCCTCAACCGTCAGGTCCCACACCACCATGTTCAGGGACAGTTATCACCCCTCGACCGTCATGTCCCACACAACCAGGTTCAGGGACAGTTATCACCCCTCAACCGTCAGGTCCCAGACTACCAGGTTCAGGGACAGTTATCACCCCTCAACCGTCTGGTCCTACACCACATGGTTCAGGGCCAGTTATCACCACTCAACCGTCAGGTCCCACACCACCAGGTTCAGGGACCGTTATCACCCCTAATCCGTCAGCTCCCACACCACCAGTTTCAGGGACAGTTATCACCCCTCAACCATCAGGACCCACACCACCAGGTTCAGGAACAGTTATCACCCCTCAACCGTCAGGTCCCACACCACCAGGTTCAGGGACAGTTATCACAGCTCAACCATCACGTCCCACACCACCAGGTTCAGGGACAATCATCACCCCTCGACCATCAGGTCCCACACCACCAGGTTCAGGGACAGTTATCACCCCTCGACCATCAGCTTCCACACCACCAGATCAGGGACAGTTATCACCCCTCGACCGTCAGGTCCCACACCACCAGGTTCAGGGGCAGTTATCACCCCTCAACCATCAGGTCCCTCACCACCTGGTTCAGGGACAGTTATCACCCCTCGACCATCAGGTCCCACCACACCAGGTTTAGGGACAGTTATTACCCCTCAACCATCAGGTCCCACACCACCAGGTTCAGGGACAGTTATCACCCCTCAACCGTCAGGTCCCACACCACCAGGATCAGGGACAGTTATCACCCCTCGACCTTCAGGTCCCACAACACCAGGTTTAGGGACAGTTATCACCCCTCGACCATCAGGTCCCACACCACCAGGTTCAGGGACAGTTATCACCCCTCAACCGTCAGGTCCCACACCACCAGGTTCAGGGACAGTTATCACCCCTCAACCGTCAGGTCCCTCACCACCAGGTTCAGGGACAGTCATCACCCCTCAACCATCACGTCCCTCTCCACCAGGTTCAGGGACAATCATCACCCCTCGACCATCAGGTCCCACACCACAAGCTTCAGGGACAGTTATCACCCCTCGACCATCAGGTCCCACACCACCAGGTTCAGGGATGTTATCACCCCTCGACCATCAGGTCCCACACCACCAGGTTCAGGGACAGTTATCACCCCTCAACCGTCAGGTCCCACACCACCATGTTCAGGGACAGTTATCACCCCTCGACCGTCATGTCCCACACAACCAGGTTCAGGGACAGTTATCACCCCTCAACCGTCAGGTCCCAGACTACCAGGTTCAGGGACAGTTATCACCCCTCAACCATCAAGTCCCACACCACCAGGTTCAGGGACAGTTATCACCCCTCGACCGTCATGTCCCACACCACTAGGTGCAGGGACATTTATCACCCCTCGACCATCAGGTCCCACAACACCAGGTTTAGGGACAGTTATCACACATTGACCGTCTTGTCCCACACCACTAGGTTCAGGCACAGTTATCTCCCCTAAACCATCAGGTCCCACACCACCAGGATCAGGGACAGTTATCACCCCTCAACCGTCAGGTCCCAGACTACCAGGTTCAGGGACAGTTATCACCCCTCAACCATCAAGTCCCACACCACCAGGTTCAGGGACAGTTATCACCCCTCGACCATCAGGTCCCACTACACCAGGTTTAGGGACAGTTATCACCCCTCAACCATCAGGTACCACACCAACAGGTTCAGGGACAGGTATCAACCCTCAACCGTCAGGTCCCACACCAACAGGATCAGGGACAGTTATCACCCCTCAACCGTCAGGTCCCACACCACCAGGGTCAGGGACAGTTATCACACCTCAACCATCACGTCCCACACCACCAGGTTCAGGGACAGTCATCAACCCTCGACCATCTGGTCCCACACCACGAGGTTCAGGGACAGTTATCACCCCTCGACCATCAGCTTCCACACCACCAGATCAGGGACAGTTATCACCTCAACCATCAGGTCCCACACCACCAGGTTCAGGGACAGTTATCACCCCTCAACCATCAGGTCCCACACCCCCAGGTTCCGGGACAGTTATCACCCCTCAACCATCAGGTCCCACACCACCAGGTTCAGGGACAGTTATCACCCCTCAACCATCAGGTCCCACACCACCAGGTTCCGGGACAGTTATCACCCCTCAACCATCAGGTGTCACACCACAAGGTTCATGGACAGTTATCACCCCTCAACCGTCAGGTCCCACACCACCAGGTTCAGGGGCTGTTATTACCCCTCAACAATCAGGTCCCACACCACCAGGTTCAGCGATAGTTATCAACCCTCAACCGTCAGGTCCCACACCAATAGGTTCAGGGACAGTTATCACCCCTCGACCATCAGGTCACACACCATCAGCTTCAGGGACAGTTATCACCCCTCAACCATCAGGTCCCACACCACCAGGTTCAGGGACTGTATTCACCCCTCAACCATCAGGTCCCACACCACCAGGTTCAGGGACAGTTATCACCCCTCGACCATCAGGTCCCACACCACCAGGTTCAGGGACAGTTATCACCCCTCAACCATCAGGTCCCACACCACCAGGTACAGGGACAGTTATCACCCCTCAACCGTCAGGTCCCACACCACCAGGATCAGGGACAGTTATCACCCCTCAACCATCAGGTCCCACACCACCAGGTTCATGGACAGTTATCACCCCTCAACCGTCTGGTCCCACACCACACGGTTCAGGGCCAGTTATCACCACTCAACCGTCAGGTCCCACACCACCAGGTTCAGGGACCGTTATCACCCCTAATCCGACAGCTCCCACACCACCAGGTTCAGGGACAGTTATCACCACTCGACCATCAGCTTCCACACCACCAGATCAGGGAAAATATCACCCCTCAACCATCAGGTCCCACACCACCAGGTTCAGGGACAGTTATCACACCTCAACCATCAGGTCCCACACCACCAGGTTCAGGGACAGTTATCATCCCTCAACCATCAGGTCCCACACCACCAGGTTCAGGGACAGTTATCACCCCTCAACCATCAGGTCCCACCACCAGGTTCAGGGACAATCATCAACCCTCGACCATCAGGTCCCACACCACCAGGTTCAGGGACAGTTATCACCCATCGACCATCAGCTTCCACACCACCAGATCAGGGACAGTTATCACCCCTCAACCATCAGGTCCCACACCACCAGGTTCAGGGACAGTTATCTCCCCTCGACCATCAGGTCCCACACCACCAGCTTCAGGGACAGTTATCACCCCTCGACCATCAGGTCCCACACCACCAGGTTCAGGGACAGATATCACCCCTCGACCATCAGGTCCCACAACACCAGGTTTAGGGACAGTTATCACCCCTCAACCATCAGGTCCCACACCACCAGGTTCAGGGACAGTTATCACCCCTCAACCATCAGGTCCCACACCACCTGGTTCAGGGACAGTTATTACCCCTCAACCGTCAGGTCCCACAACACCAGGTTTAGGGACAGTTATCACCCCTCGAACATCAGGTCCCACACCACCAGGTTCAGGGACAGTTATCACCCCTCAACCGTCAGGTCCCACCCCACCAGGTTCAGGGACAGTTATCACCCCTCAACCGTCAGGTCCCTCACCACCAGGTTCAGGGACAGTTATCACACCTCAACCGTCAGGTCCCACACCACCAGGTTCAGGGACAGTTATCACCCCTCAACCGTCAGGTCCCACACCACCAGGTTCAGGGACAGTTATCACCCCTCAACCGTCAGGTCCATCACCACCAGGTTCAGGGACAGTTATCACACCTCAACCGTCAGGTCCCACACCACCAGGTTCAGGGACAGTTATCACCCCTCAACCATCACGTCCCTCTCCACCAGGTTCAGGGACAATCATCACCCCTCGACCATCAGGTCCCACACCACAAGCTTCAGGGACAGTTATCACCCCTCAACCATCAGGTCCCACACCACCAGGTTCAGGGATGTTATCACCCCTCAACCATCAGGTCCCACACCACCAGGTTCAGGGACAGTTATCACCCCTCAACCGTCAGGTCCCACCCCACCAGGTTCAGGGACAGTTATCACCCCTCAACCGTCAGGTCCCTCACCACCAGGTTCAGGGACAGTTATCACACCTCAACCGTCAGGTCCCACACCACCAGGTTCAGGGACAGTTATCACCCCTCAACCGTCAGGTCCCACACCACCAGGTTCAGGGACAGATATCACCCCTCAACCGTCAGGTCCATCACCACCAGGTTCAGGGACAGTTATCACACCTCAACCGTCAGGTCCCACACCACCAGGTTCAGGGACAGTTATCACCCCTCAACCATCACGTCCCTCTCCACCAGGTTCAGGGACAATCATCACCCCTCGACCATCAGGTCCCACACCACAAGCTTCAGGGACAGTTATCACCCCTCAACCATCAGGTCCCACACCACCAGGTTCAGGGATGTTATCACCCCTCAACCATCAGGTCCCACACCACCAGGTTCAGGGACAGTTATCACACCTCATCCATCAGGTCCCACAACACCAGGTTCAGGGACAGTTATCACCCCTCAACCATCAGGTCCCACACCACCAGGTTCAGGGACAGTTATCACCCCTCAACCGTCAGGTCCCACACCACCAGGATCAGGGACAGTTATCACCCCTCAACCATCAGGTCCCACACCACCAGGTTCAGGGACAGTTATCACCCCTCAACCGTCAGGTCCATCACCACCAGGTTCAGGGACAGTTATCACCCCTCAACCATCACGTCCCTCTCCACCAGGTTCAGGGACAATCATCACCCCTCGACCATCAGGTCCCACACCACAAGCTTCAGGGACAGTTATCACCCCTCAACCATCAGGTCCCACACCACCAGGTTCAGGGATGTTATCACCCCTCAACCATCAGGTCCCACACCACCAGGTTCAGGGACAGTTATCACACCTCATCCATCAGGTCCCACAACACCAGGTTCAGGGACAGTTATCACCCCTCAACCATCAGGTCCCACACCACCAGGTTCAGGGACAGTTATCACCCCTCAACCGTCAGGTCCCACACCACCAGGATCAGGGACAGTTATCACCCCTCAACCATCAGGTCCCACACCACCAGGTTCAGGGACAGTTATCACCCCTGAACCGTCTGGTCCCACACCACACGGTTCAGGGCCAGTTATCACCACTCAACCGTCAGGTCCCACACCACCAGGTTCAGGGACCGTTATCACCCCTAATCCGACAGCTCCCACACCACCAGTTTCAGGGACAGTTATCACCCCTCAACCATCAGGACCCACACCACCAGGTTCAGGAACAGTTATCACCCCTCAACCGTCAGGTCCCACACCACCAGGTTCAGGGACAGTTATCACAGCTCAACCATCACGTCCCACACCACCAGGTTCAGGGACAATCATCACCCCTCGACCATCAGGTCCCACACCACCAGGTTCAGGGACAGTTATCACCCCTCGACCATCAGCTTCCACACCACCAGATCAGGGACAGTTATCACCCCTCGACCGTCAGGTCCCACACCACCAGGTTCAGGGGCAGTTATCACCCCTCAACCATCAGGTCCCTCACCACCTGGTTCAGGGACAGTTATCACCCCTCGACCATCAGGTCCCACCACACCAGGTTTAGGGACAGTTATTACCCCTCAACCATCAGGTCCCACACCACCAGGTTCAGGGACAGTTATCACCCCTCAACCGTCAGGTCCCACACCACCAGGTTCAGGGACAGTTATCACCCCTCAACCGTCAGGTCCCTCACCACCAGGTTCAGGGACAGTCATCACCCCTCAACCATCACGTCCCTCTCCACCAGGTTCAGGGACAATCATCACCCCTCGACCATCAGGTCCCACACCACAAGCTTCAGGGACAGTTATCACCCCTCGACCATCAGGTCCCACACCACCAGGTTCAGGGATGTTATCACCCCTCGACCATCAGGTCCCACACCACCAGGTTCAGGGACTGCTATCACCGCTCAACCATCATGTCCCACACCACCAGGTTCAGGGATGTTATCACCCCTCGACCATCAGGTCCCACACCACCAGGTTCAGGGGCAGTTATCACCCCTCAACCATCAGGTCCCACACCACCAGGTTCAGGGACAGTTATCACCCCTCAACCGTCAGGTCCCACACCACCATGTTCAGGGACAGTTATCACCCCTCGACCGTCATGTCCCACACAACCAGGTTCAGGGACAGTTATCACCCCTCAACCGTCAGGTCCCAGACTACCAGGTTCAGGGACAGTTATCACCCCTCAACCATCAAGTCCCACACCACCAGGTTCAGGGACAGTTATCACCCCTCGACCGTCATGTCCCACACCACTAGGTGCAGGGACATTTATCACCCCTCGACCATCAGGTCCCACAACACCAGGTTTAGGGACAGTTATCACACATTGACCGTCTTGTCCCACACCACTAGGTTCAGGCACAGTTATCTCCCCTAAACCATCAGGTCCCACACCACCAGGATCAGGGACAGTTATCACCCCTCAACCGTCAGGACCCACACCACCAGGTTCAGGGACAGTTATCACCCCTCAACCATCAGGTCCCACACCACCAGGTTCAGGGACAGTTATCACCCCTCAACCGTCTGGTCCCACACCACACGGTTCAGGGCCAGTTATCACCACTCAACCGTCAGGTCCCACACCACCAGGTTCAGGGACCGTTATTACCCCTAATCCGACAGCTCCCACACCACCAGTTTCAGGGACAGTTATCACCCCTCAACCATCAGGACCCACACCACCAGGTTCAGGAACAGTTATCACCCCTCAACCGTCAGGTCCCACACCACCAGGTTCAGGGACAGTTATCACAGCTCAACCATCACGTCCCACACCACCAGGTTCAGGGACAATCATCACCCCTCGACCATCAGGTCCCACACCACCGGGTTCAGGGACAGTTATCACCCCTCGACCATCAGCTTCCACACCACCAGATCAGGGACAGTTATCACCCCTCGACCGTCAGGTCCCACACCACCAGGTTCAGGGGCAGTTATCACCCCTCAACCATCAGGTCCCTCACCACCTGGTTCAGGGACAGTTATCACCCCTCGACCATCAGGTCCCACCACACCAGGTTTAGGGACAGTTATTACCCCTCAACCATCAGGTCCCACACCACCAGGTTCAGGGACAGTTATCACCCCTCAACCGTCAGGTCGCACACCACCAGGATCAGGGACAGTTATCACCCCTCGACCTTCAGGTCCCACAACACCAGGTTTAGGGACAGTTATCACCCCTCGACCATCAGGTCCCACACCACCAGGTTCAGGGACAGTTATCACCCCTCAACCGTCAGGTCCCACACCACCAGGTTCAGGGACAGTTATCACCCCTCAACCGTCAGGTCCCTCACCACCAGGTTCAGGGACAGTCATCACCCCTCAACCATCACGTCCCTCTCCACCAGGTTCAGGGACAATCATCACCCCTCGACCATCAGGTCCCACACCACAAGCTTCAGGGACAGTTATCACCCCTCGACCATCAGGTCCCACACCACCAGGTTCAGGGATGTTATCACCCCTCGACCATCAGGTCCCACACCACCAGGTTCAGGGACTGCTATCACCGCTCAACCATCAGGTCCCACACCACCAGGTTCAGGGACAGTTATCACCCCTCAACCGTCAGGTCCCACACCACCATGTTCAGGGACAGTTATCACCCCTCGACCGTCATGTCCCACACAACCAGGTTCAGGGACAGTTATCACCCCTCAACCGTCAGGTCCCAGACTACCAGGTTCAGGGACAGTTATCACCCCTCAACCATCAAGTCCCACAGCACCAGGTTCAGGGACAGTTATCACCCCTCGACCGTCATGTCCCACACCACTAGGTGCAGGGACATTTATCACCCCTCGACCATCAGGTCCCACAACACCAGGTTTAGGGACAGTTATCACACATTGACCGTCTTGTCCCACACCACTAGGTTCAGGCACAGTTATCTCCCCTAAACCATCAGGTCCCACACCACCAGGATCAGGGACAGTTATCACCCCTCAACCGTCAGGACCCAGACCACCAGGTTCAGGGACAGTTATCACCCCTCAACCATCAAGTCCCACACCACCAGGTTCAGGGACAGTTATCACCCCTCGACCATCAGGTCCCACTACACCAGGTTTAGGGACAGTTATCACCCCTCAACCATCAGGTACCACACCAACAGGTTCAGGGACAGGTATCAACCCTCAACCGTCAGGTCCCACACCACCAGGATCAGGGACAGTTATCACCCCTCAACCGTCAGGTCCCACACCACCAGGGTCAGGGACAGTTATCACACCTCAACCATCACGTCCCACACCACCAGGTTCAGGGACAATCATCAACACTCGACCATCTGGTCCCACACCACGAGGTTCAGGGACAGTTATCACCCCTCGACCATCAGCTTCCACACCACCAGATCAGGGACAGTTATCACCCCTCAACCATCAGGTCCCACACCACCAGGTTCCGGGACAGTTATCACCCCTCAACCATCAGGTCTCACACCACAAGGTTCATGGACAGTTATCACCCCTCAACCGTCAGGTCCCACACCACCAGGTTCAGGGGCTGTTATTACCCCTCAACAATCAGGTCCCACACCACCAGGTTCAGCGATAGTTATCAACCCTCAACCGTCAGGTCCCACACCATCAGCTTCAGGGACAGTTATCACCCCTCAACCATCAGGTCCCACACCACCAGGTTCAGGGACTGTATTCACCCCTCAACCATCAGGTCCCACACCACCAGGTTCAGGGACAGTTATCACCCCTCGACCATCAGGTCCCACCACACCAGGTTCAGGGACAGTTATCACCCCTCAACCATCAGGTCCCACACCACCAGGTTCAGGGACAGTTATCACCCCTCAACCGTCAGGTCCATCACCACCAGGTTCAGGGACAGTTATCACACCTCGACCATCAGGTCCCACACCACCAGGTTCAGGGACAGTTATCACCCCTCAACCATCACGTCCCTCTCCACCAGGTTCAGGGACAATCATCACCCCTCGACCATCAGGTCCCACACCACCAGGTTCAGGGACAGTTATCAACCCTCGACCATCAGGTCCCACAACACCAGGTTTAGGGACAGTTATCACCCCTCAACCATCAGGTCCCACACCACCAGGTTCAGGGACAGTTGTCACCCCTCAACCGTCAGGTCCCACACCACCAGGATCAGGGAAAGTTATCACCCCTCAACCATCAGGTCCCACACCACCAGGTTCAGGGACCGTTATCACCCCTAATCCGACAGCTCCCACACCATCAGGTTCAGGGACAGTTGTCACTCCTCAACCATCAGGTCCCACACCACCAGGTTCAGGAACAGTTATCACCCCTCAACCGTCAGGTCCCACACCACCAGGGTCAGGGACAGTTATCACCCCTCGACCATCACGTCCCACACCACCAGGGTCAGGGACAGTTATCACCCCTCAACCATCACGTCCCACACCACCAGGTTCAGGGACAATCATCAACCCTCGACCATCAGGTCCCACACCACGAGGTTCAGGGACAGTTATCACCCCTCGACCATCAGCTTCCACACCACCAGATCAGGGACAGTTATCACCCCTCGACCATCAGGTCTCACACCACCAGGTTCCGGGACAGTCATCACCCCTCAACCATCAGGTCTCACACCACAAGGTTCATGGACAGTTATCACCCCTCAACCGTCAGGTCCCACACCACCAGGTTCAGGGGCTGTTATTACCCCTCAACAATCAGGTCCCAGACCACCAGGTTCAGCGATAGTTATCAACCCTCAACCGTCAGGTCCCACACCAATAGGTTCAGGGACAGTTATCACCCCTCGACCATCAGGTCACACACCACCAGCTTCAGGGACAGTTATCACCCCTCGACCATCAGGTCCCACACCACCAGGTTCAGGGACAGATATCACCCCTCGACCATCAGGTCCCACAACACCAGGTTTAGGGACAGTTATCACCCCTCAACCATCAGGTCCCACACCACCAGGTTCAGGGACTGTATTCACCCCTCAACCATCAGGTCCCACACCACCAGGTTCAGGGACAGTTATCACCCCTCGACCATCAGGTCCCACCACACCAGGTTCAGGGACAGTTATCACCCCTCAACCATCAGGTCCCACACCACCAGGTTCAGGGACAGTTATCACCCCTCAACCGTCAGGTCCCACACCACCAGGATCAGGGACAGTTATCACCCCTCGACCATCAGGTCCCACAACACCAGGTTTAGGGACAGTTATCACCCCTCTACCATCAGGTCCCACACCACCAGGTTCAGGGTCAGTTATCACCCCTCAACCGTCAGGTCCCACACCACCAGGTTCAGGGACAGTTATCACCCCTCAACCGTCAGGTCCATCACCACCAGGTTCAGGGACAGTTATCACACCTCAACCGTCAGGTCCCACACCACCAGGTTCAGGGACAGTTATCACCCCTCAACCATCACGTCCCTCTCCACCAGGTTCAGGGACAATCATCACCCCTCGATCATCAGGTCCCACACCACAAGCTTCAGGGACAGTTATCACCCCTCGACCATCAGGTCCCACACCACCAGGTTCAGGGACAGTTATCACCCCTCGACCATCAGGTCCCACACCACCAGGTTCAGTGACAGTTATCACCCCTCAACCATCAGGTCCCACACCACCAGGTTCAGGGACAGTTATCACCCCTTAACCATCAGGTCCCACACCACCTGGTTCAGGGACAGTTATCACCCCTCGACCATCAGGTCCCACAACACCAGGTTTAGGGACAGTTATCACCCCTCAACCATCAGGTCCCACACCACCAGGTTCAGGGACAGTTATCACCCCTCAACCATCACGTCCCTCTCCACCAGGTTCAGGGACAATCATCACCCCTCGACCATCAGGTCCCACACCACAAGCTTCAGGGACAGTTATCACCCCTCGACCATCAGGTCCCACACCACCAGGTTCAGGGACAGTTATCACCCCTCGACCATCAGGTCCCACACCACCAGGTTCAGGGACAGTTATCACCCCTCAACCATCAGGTCCCACACCACCAGGTTCAGGGACAGTTATCACCCCTTAACCATCAGGTCCCACACCACCAGGTTCAGGGACAGTTATCAACCCTCGACCATCAGGTCCCACAACACCAGGTTTAGGGACAGTTATCACCCCTCAACCATCAGGTCCCACACCACCAGGTTCAGGGACAGTTATCACCCCTCAACCATCAGGTCCCACACCACCAGGTTCAGGGACAGTTATCACCCCTCAACCATCAGGTCCCACACCACCAGGTTCAGGGACAGTTGTCACCCCTCAACCGTCAGGTCCCACACCACCAGGATCAGGGACAGTTATCACCCCTCAACCATCAGGTCCCACACCACCAGGTTCAGGGACAGTTATCACCCCTCAACCGTCTGGTCCCACACCACACGGTTCAGGGCCAGTTATCACCACTCAACCGTCAGGTCCCACACCACCAGGTTCAGGGACCGTTATCACCCCTAATCCGACAGCTCCCACACCACCATGTTCAGGGACAGTTATCACCCCTCAACCATTAGGTCCCACACCACCAGGTTCAGGAACAGTTATCACCCCTCAACCGTCAGGTCCCACACCACCAGGTTCAGGGACAGTTATCACACCTCAACCATCACGTCCCACACCACCAGGTTCAGGGACAATCATCACCCCTCGACCATCAGTTCCCACACCACCAGGTTCAGGGACAGTTATCACCCCTCGACCATCAGCTTCCACATCACCAGATCAGGGACAGTTATCACTCCTCAACCGTCAGGTCTCACACCACAAGGTTCATGGACAGTTATCACCCCTCGACCATCAGGTCCCACACCACCAGGTTCAGGGACAGTTATCACCCCTCGACCATCAGCTTCCACATCACCAGATCAGGGACAGTTATCACTCCTCAACCGTCAGGTCTCACACCACAAGGTTCATGGACAGTTATCACCCCTCGACCATCAGTTCCCACACCACCAGCTTCAGGGACAGTTATCACCCCTCGACCATCAGGTCCAACACCACCAGGTTCAGGGACAGATATCACCCCTCAACCATAAGGTCCCACACCACCAAGTTCAGGGACAGTTATCACCCCTCAACCGTCAGGTCCCACACCACCAGGTTCAGGGTCAGTTATCACCCCTCGACCATCAGGTCCCACACCACCAGGTTCAGGGACAGTTATCACCCCTCGAGCATCAGGTCCCACACCACCAGGTTCAGGGACAGTTATCACCCCTCAACCATCAGGTCCCACACCACCAGGTTCAGGGACAGTTATCACCCCTCAACCATCAGGTCCCACACCACCAGGTTCAGGGACAGTTATCACCCCTCAACCATCAGGTCCCACACCACCAGGTTCTGCGATAGTTATCAACCCTCAACCATCAGGTCCCACACCAAGAGGTTCAGCGATAGTTATCAACCCTCAACCATCAGGTCCCACACCACCAGGTTCAGGGACAGTTATCACCCCTCAACCATCAGGTCCCACACCACCAGGTTCAGCGATAGTTATCAACCCTCAACCGTCAGGTCCCACACCACCAGGTTCAGGGACAGTTATCACCCCTCGACCATCAGGTCCCACACCACCAGGTTCAGAGACAGTTATCACCCCTCAACCATCAGGTCCCACACCACCAGGTTCAGGGACAGTTATCACCCCTCAACCATCAGGTCCCACACCACCAGGTTCAGGGACAGTTATCACCCCTCGACCATCAGGTCCCACACCACCAGGTTCAGGGACAGTTATCACCCCTCGACCATCAGGTCCCACACCACCAGGTTCAGGGACAGTTATCACCCCTCGACCATCAGGTCCCACACCACCAGGTTCAGGGACAGTTATCACCCCTCGACCGTCAGGTCCCACACCACCAGGTTCAGGGACAGTTATCACCCCTCGACCATCAGGTCCCAAACCACCAGGTTCAGGGACAGTTATCACCCCTCAACAGTCAGGCTGTTGAACAAAATGGGGTAACTTCACTCACTTTCCCATCTATTGAGATGTTCCCACAACCAATGATCTCATTTTACGGACTCTTTATCTCGTGTTCTGGTTATTTATTGCTATTTATTTATATTGGCAGTTGCACAGTTTGTTGTCTATAGTTACTATTCTGAACAAGCGAAAACCTGCGGATCCTGGAAATCCCCAGCAACACTCACTCACACAAAGAGCTGGAGGAACTCAGCATGCCAGGCAGCATCTGTGGAGATGAGCAAACGGTCGACGTGTCGGGCCGACGTGATGAGGGGTCCGAAATGTCGACTGTACACTGATGCTGAGTTCTTCCGTGTTTTTCCGATAGCAACTATCCTTTGAACTTTGAACTGCAGATCCGCACCTCAAGGGTCAGCACAGCTTCTTTCTCATGGAGATTAGGATTCGCACCTGTAAGATCCTAACACTAGAGCTAACAGTATTTCCTTGACTCATGTTAATCTTGTCATGCAAATTATGTACGATTTATGCACTGTTTGTTCTGCAGGGGACTAGTTCTCATAAAAATCATACCGCGTGTGAATCCTTATGATGATGGTAGACTAGAAATTGATCACCAGAAAGTGGGAGCCGCCTGAGGGAGATCTTCTCCAAGGATCACCCCCTCATCGTGAGATCCCCAGGTTGATGCCGTCTGGGGCTTTGCTCCAGGTAGGGTCAGGCATGGCGGAAAGCTCGAGGAGACCAAGGCCTCAGCGGAGGAGATGGCAGAATTGAAGGAGAATTAAGGGTGCAGTGGCAAAATGCCCCCACCCCGTCCACATCACTGGACAGCTCAGCAGTCGATCTGAGTTATTACCCAACTTAAAAATGTCAAGGTACCTCTATGTCCCCGTCTCTGATATCAGTCCGGTTCCCGTCCCCATCTCTGTCTCCGATATCAGTCCGGTTCCCGTTCCCGTCTCCGATATCAGTCCGGTTCCCGTCCCCGTCTCTGTCTCCGATATCAGTCCGGTTCCCGTCCCCATCTCTGTCTCCAATATCAGTCTGGTTCCCGTTCCCGTCTCCGATATCAGTCCGGTTCCCGTTCCAGTCTCCGATATCAGTCCGGTTCCCGTCCCCGTCTCTGTCTCCGATATCAGTCCGGTTCCCGTCCCCATCTCTGTCTCCGATATCAGTCCGGTTCCCGTTCCCGTCTCCGATATCAGTCCGGTTCCCGTCCCCGTCTCCGATATCATTCCGGTTCCCGTCCCCATCTCTGTCTCCAATATCAGTCCGGTTCCCGTTCCCGTCTCCGATATCAGTCCGGTTCCCGTTCCAGTCTCCGATATCATTCCGGTTCCCGTCCCCATCTCTGTCTCCGATATCATTCCGGTTCCCGTCCTCATCTCTGTCTCCGATATCAGTCCGGTTCCCGTTCCCGTCTCTGATATCAGTCCGGTTCCCGACCCCATCTCCGATATCAGTCCGGTTCCCGTCCCCATCTCTGTCTCCGATATCAGTCCGGTACCCGTCACCGTCTCCGATATCAGTCCGGTTCCCGTCCCCGTCTCCGATATCAGTCCGGTTCCCGTCCCCGTCTCTGATATCAGTCCGGTTCCCGACCCCATCTCCGATATCAGTCCGGTTCCCGTCCCCATCTCTGTCTCCGATATCAGTCCGGTTCCCGTCCCCATCTCTGTCTCCGATATCAGTCCGGTTCCCGTTCCCGTCTCTGATATCAGTCCGGTTCCCGTCCCCGTCTCCGATATCATTCCGGTTCCCGTCACCGTCTCTGATATCAGTCCGGTTCCCGTTCCCGTCTCCGATATCAGTCCGGTTCCCGTTCCCGTCTCCGATATCAGTCCGGTTCCCGTCCCCGTCTCTGTCTCCGATATCAGTCCGGTACCCGACACCGTCTCCGATATCTGTCCGGCTAAACAGTCTACGATATCAGTCTGGTTCCCGTCCCCATCTCCGATATCAGTCCGGTTCCCGTCCCCATCTCTGTCTCCGATATCAGTCCGGTTCCCGTCTCCGATATCAGTCCGGTTCCCGTCCCCGTCTCTGATATCAGTCCGGTTCCCGTCCCCATCTCTGTCTCCGATATCAGTCCGGTACCCGACACCGTCTCCGATATCTGTCCGGCTAAACAGTCTACGATATCAGTCTGGTTCCCGTCCCCGTCTCCGATATCAGTCCGGTTCCCGTCCCCATCTCTGTCTCCGATATCAGTCCGGTTCCCGTCTCCGATATCAGTCCGGTTCCCGTCCCCGTCTCCGATATCAGTCCGGTTCCCGTCCCCATCTCTGTCTCCGATATCAGTCCGGTTCCCGTTGCCATCTCCGATATCGTCTGGTTCCCGTCACTGTCACCGATATCAGTACAGTTCCCGTCCCCATCTCTGATATCAGTCTAGTTCCAAACGTCTCTGATATCAGCTCTGTTCCCGTCCCCGTCTCCGTTATCGTCCGTTTTCCACCGTCTCCGATATCAGTCTGTTTCCCACCGTCTCCGATATCAGTCCGGTTCCCGTCCCCGTCTCCGATATCAGTCTGGTTCCACCGTCTCCGATGTCAGTCCGGTTCCCAATGTCTCCGATATCAGTCCGGTTCCCAATGTCTCCGATATCAGAACGGTTCCCGTCACCGTCTCCGATATCAGTCTGGTTCCTGTCACTGTATCCGATATCGTCTGGTTCCCATCACTGTCTCCGATATAAGTACGGTTCCCTACCCATCTCTGATATCAGTCCAGTTCCCAACGTCTCTGACATCGGTCCGATTCTGTCACCGCCTCATATATCAGTCCGGTTCCACCGTCTGCGATATCAGTCCGGTTTCCATCACTGTCTCCGACATAAGTACGGTTCCCTATCCATCTCTGATATCAGTCCAGTTCCCAACGTCTCTGACATCGGTCCGATTCCGTCATCGCCTCATATATCAGGCCGGTTCCACTGTCTGCTATATCAGTCCGGTTTCCATCACTGTCTCCGACATCATCCGGTTTTGACCATCTCCGATATCAGTCCAGTTCCCGTCCCCGTCTCCGATATCATCCGGTTCCCGTCCATATCTCTGTCTCCGACATCAGTCTGGTTCCCATCCCCGTCTCCGACATCAGTCTGGTTCCCATCCCCGTCTCCGATATCAGTCCTATTCCCGTCACCGTCACCGTCTCCGATATCAGTCCGGTTCCCGTCACCGTCTCCGATATTGTCTGGTTCCCACTGTCTCCGACATCAGTCCGGTGCCCGTCACTGTCTACGATATCGGTCTGGTTCCCGTCCCCGTCTCCGATATCAGTCCGGTTCCAGTTTCCGTCTCCGATATCAGTCTGGTTCCCATCCCCGTCTCCGATATCAGTCCTATTCCCGTCACCGTCACCGTCTCCGATATCAGTCCAGTTCCCGTCCCCGTCTCCGACATCAGTCCGGTTCCAGTTTCCGTCTCCGATATCAGTCTGGTTCCCATCCCCGTCTCCGATATCAGTCCTATTCCCGTCACCGTCACCGTCTCCGATATCAGTCCGGTTCCCATCGTCTCCGATATCAGTCCGGTTTCCGTCCCCGTCTCCGATATCAGTCCGGTTCCCATCCCCGTCTCCGATATCAGTCCGGTTCCCATCCCCGTCTCCGATATCATCCGGTTCCCATCCCCGTCTCCGATATCAGTCCGGTTCCCATCCCCGTCTCCGATATCATCCGGTCCCACCGTCTCCGATATCAGTCTGGTTCCCGTTGCCGTCTCCGATATCAGTCCGGTTCCAGTCTCCGTCTCCGATATCAGTCCGGTTCCCATCGTCTCCGATATCAGTCCGGTTTCCGTCCCCGTCTCCGATATCAGTCCGGTTCCTGTGTCCGTCTCCGATCTCAGTCCGGTTCCCGTCACCGTCTCCAATATCAGTCTGGTTACCAACATCTCCGATATCGGTCCCATTCCCGTCACCGTCTCCGATATCATCCGGTTCCCCCCGTCTCCAGTAACAGTCCGGTTCCCGACCCCGTCTCCAATATCAGTCTAGTTCCCGTCACCGTCTCTGATATCAGTCCGGTTCCCAACGTCTCCGATATCAGTCCAGTTCCCGTCACTGTCTCCGATAGCAGTCCGGTTTCCACCGTCACTGATATCAATCCAGTTCCCGTCCCCATCTCTGATATCAGTCCAGTTCCCAACATCTCTGATATCAGCTCGGTTCCCGTCACCGTCTCCAATATCTGTCAGGTTCACATCACCGTCTCCGATATCAGAACTGTTCCCGTCACTGTCTCCGATATCAGTCCGGTTCCCAATTTCTCCGATATCAGTCCGGTTCCCGTCACCGTCTCCGATATCAGTCCGGTTCCCGACCCGTCTCCGATATCAGTCTGGTTCCTGTCACTGTATCCGATATAAGTACGGTTCCCTACCCATCGCTGATATCAGTCCAGTTCCCAACATCTCTGACATCGGTCCGATTCTGTCACCGCCTCATATATCAGTCCGGTTCCACCGTCTCCGATATCAGTCCGGTTTCCGTCACTGTCTCAGATATCGTCCAGTTTCCACCGTCTCCGATATCAGTATGGTTCCGGTCACCGTCTCTGTTATAAGTCCGGTTCCCAGCATCTCCGACATCAGTCCGGTTCCCGTCACCATCTCGAATATCGTCTGGTTCCTGTCGCTGTCTCTGATATCAGTCTGGTTCCACTGTCTCCGAAATCAGTCCGGTTCCCGTCTCCATCTCTGATATCAGTCCAGTTCCCGTCCCCGTCTCAGATAGCATAGAAACATAGAAAATAGATGCAGGAGTAGGCCATTCAGCCCATTGAGCCTGCTCCGTCATTCAGTATGATCATGGCTGATCATCCAACTCAGAACCCTGTACCTGCTTTCTCTCCATACCCCCTGAAACCTTTAGCCACAAGGGCCATATCAGTCCAGTTCCCGTCACCGTCTCCGATATCAGTCCGGTACCCACCCTCTCCGATATCAGTCTGGTTTCACTGTCTCCGATATCAGTCCGGTACCCACCCTCTCCGATATCAGTCCGGTTCCCGTCACCGTCTCCGATATCCTCTGGTTCCCGTCACTGTCTCCGATATCGTCCGATTTCCACCGTCACTGATATCAATCCAGTTCCCGTCCCCATCTCTGATATCAGTCCAGTTCCCAACGTCTCTGATATCAGCTCAGTTCCCGTCACCGTCTCCAATATCATAGAAACATAGAAAATAGATGCAGGAGTAGGCCATTCAGCCCATTGAGCCTGCTCCGTCATTCAGTATGATCATGGCTGATCATCCAACTCAGAACCCTGTACCTGCTTTCTCTCCATACCCCCGAACCCTTTAGCCACAAGGGCCATATCAGTCTGGTTTCACTGTCTCCGATATCAGTCCGGTTCCCGTCATCGTCTCCGATATCCTCTGGTTCCCGTCACTGTCTCCGATATCGTCCGATTTCCACCGTCACTGATATCAATCCAGTTCCCGTCCCCATCTCTGATATCAGTCCAGTTCCCAACGTCTCTGATATCAGCTCAGTTCCCGTCACCGTCTCCAATATCGTCCGTTTTCCACCATCTCTGATATCAGAACTGTACCCGTCACGGTCTCCGATATCGGTCCTGTTCCCATCACCGTCTCCGATATCGTGCGTTTTCCACCGTCTCCGATATCAGAACTGTTCCCGTCACCGTCTCCGATATCAGTCTGGTTCCCATCCCCGTCTCCGATATCAGTCTGGTTCCTGTCACTGTATCCGATATCGTCTGGTTCCCATCACTGTCTCCGATATAAGTACGGTTCCCTACCCATCGCTGATATCAGTCCAGTTCCCAACATCTCTGACATCGGTCTGATTCCGTCACAGCCTCATATATCAGGCCGGTTCCACCGTCTGCCATATCAGCACGGTTCCCGTCTCCGTCTCCGATATCAGTCTGGTTCCCGTCACCGTCTCCGATATCGTCCGGTCCCACCGTCTCCGATATCAGTCCGGTTCCCGTTGCCTTCTCCGATATCGTCTGGTTCCCGTCACTGTCACCGATATCAGTCCAGTTCCCGTCCCCATCTCTGATATCAGTCTAGTTCCAAACGTCTCTGATATCAGCTCTGTTCCCGTCCCCGTATCCGATATCGTCTGTTTTCCACCGTCTCCGATATCAGTCTGTTTCCCACCTTCTCCGATATCAGTCCAGTTCCCGTCCCCGTCTCCGATATCAGCCTGGTTCCACTGTCTCTGATATCAGTCCGGTTCCCAATGTCTCCGATATCAGCCTGGTTCCACTGTCTCCGATATCAGTCCGGTTCCCAATGTCTCCGATATCAGTCCGGTTCCCGTCACCGTCTCTGATATCAGTCTGGTTCCCGTCCCCGTCTCCGATATCAGTCTGGTTCCTGTCACTGTATCCGATATCATTTGGTTCCCATCACTGTCTCCGATATAAGTACGGTTCCCTACCCATCTCTGATATCAGTCCAGTTCCCAACGTCTCTGACAGTGGTCCGATTCCATCACCGCCTCATGTATCAGTCCGGTTCCACCGTCTGCGATATCAGTCCGGTTTCCATCACTGTCTCCGACATCGTCCAGTTCCCACCGTCTCTGATATCAGTCCGGTTCCACCGTCTGCGATATCAGTCCGGTTTCCATCACTGTTTCCGACATCGTCCGGTTTCGACCATCTCCGATATCAGTCCGGTTCCCGTTGCCGTCTCCGATATCGTCCGGTCCCACCGTCTCCGATATCAGCACGGTTCCCGTCCCCATCTCCGATATCGTCTGGTTCCCGTCACTGTCACTGATATCAGTTCAGTTCCCGTCCCCATCTCTGATATCAGTCCAGTTCCAAATGTCTCTGATATCAGCTCTGTTCCCGACCCCGTCTCCGATATCGTCCGTTTTCCACCATCTCCGATATCAGTCCAGTTCCCGTCACCGTCTCTGATATCAGTCCGGTTCCCGTCACCGTCTCCGATATCAGTCCGCTTCCCGTCACCGTCTCCAATATCAGTCCGGTTTCCGTTACCGTCTCCGATATCAGTCCGGTTCCCGTCACCGTCTCCAATATCAGTCCGGTTTCCGTCACCGTCTCCGATATCAGTCCGGTTCCCGTCACCGTCTCCAATATCAGTCCGGTTCCCGTTACCGTCTCCGATATCAGTCCGGTAACAGCGACGTCTCCGATATCAGTCCGGTTCCCGTCACCGTCTCCGATATCAGTCCGGTGCCTGTCGCTGTCTCCAATATCAGTCCGGTTCCCGTTACCGTCTCCGATATCCTCTGGTTCCCGTCACTGTCTCCGATATCGTCCGGTTTCCACCGTCACTGATATCAATCCAGTTCCCGTCCCCATCTCTGATATCAGTCCAGTTCCCAACGTCTCTGATATCAGCTCAGTTCCCGTCACCGTCTCCAATATCTGTCAGGTTCACATCACCGTCTCCGATATCAGAACTGTTCCCGTCACTGTCTCTGATATCAGTCTGGTTCCACTGTCTCCGATATCAGTCCGGTTCCCAATTTCTCCGATATCAGTCCGGTTCCCGTCACCGTCTCCGATATCAGTCCGGTTCCCGACCCGTCTCCGATATCAGTCTGGTTCCTGTCACTGTATCCGATATAAGTACGGTTCCCTACCCATCGCTGATATCAGTCCAGTTCCCAACATCTCTGACATCGGTCCGATTCTGTCACCGCCTCATATATCAGTCCGGTTCCACCGTCTCCGATATCAGTCCGGTTTCCGTCACTGTCTCAGATATCGTCCGGTTTCCACCGTCTCCGATATCAGTATGGTTCCGGTCACCGTCTCTGTTATAAGTCCGGTTCCCAGCATCTCCGACATCAGTCCGGTTCCCGTCACCATCTCGAATATCGTCTGGTTCCTGTCGCTGTCTCTGATATCAGTCTGGTTCCACTGTCTCCGAAATCAGTCCGGTTCCCGTCTCCATCTCTGATATCAGTCCAGTTCCCGTCCCCGTCTCAGATAGCATAGAAACATAGAAAATAGATGCAGGAGTAGGCCATTCAGCCCATTGAGCCTGCTCCGTCATTCAGTATGATCATGGCTGATCATCCAACTCAGAACCCTGTACCTGCTTTCTCTCCATACCCCCGAACCCTTTAGCCACAAGGGCCATATCAGTCCAGTTCCCGTCACCGTCTCCGATATCAGTCCGGTACCCACCCTCTCCGATATCAGTCTGGTTTCACCGTCTCCGATATCAGTCCGGTACCCACCCTCTCCGATATCAGTCCGGTTCCCGTCACGGTCTCCGATATCCTCTGGTTCCCGTCCCTGTCTCCGATATCGTCCGATTTCCACCGTCACTGATATCAATCCAGTTCCCGTCCCCATCTCTGATATCAGTCCAGTTCCCAACGTCTCTGATATCAGCTCAGTTCCCGTCACCGTTTCCAATATCGTCCGTTTTCCACCATCTCTGATATCAGAACTGTTCCCGTCACGGTCTCCGATATCGGTCCTGTTCCCATCACCGTCTCCGATATCGTGCGTTTTCCACCGTCTCCGATATCAGAACTGTTCCCGTCACCGTCTCCGATATCAGTCTGGTTCCCATCCCCGTCTCCGATATCAGTCTGGTTCCTGTCACTGTATCCGATATCGTCTGGTTCCCATCACTGTCTCCGATATAAGTACGGTTCCCTACCCATCGCTGATATCAGTCCAGTTCCCAACATCTCTGACATCGGTCTGATTCCGTCACAGCCTCATATATCAGGCCGGTTCCACCGTCTGCCATATCAGCACGGTTCCCGTCTCCGTCTCCGATATCAGTCTGGTTCCCGTCACCGTCTCCGATATCGTCCGGTCCCACCGTCTCCGATATCAGTCCGGTTCCCGTTGCCTTCTCCGATATCGTCTGGTTCCCGTCACTGTCACCGATATCAGTCCAGTTCCCGTCCCCATCTCTGATATCAGTCTAGTTCCAAACGTCTCTGATATCAGCTCTGTTCCCGTCCCCGTATCCGATATCGTCTGTTTTCCACCGTCTCCGATATCAGTCTGTTTCCCACCTTCTCCGATATCAGTCCGGTTCCCGTCACTGTCTCCGATATCGTCCGTTTTTGACCATCTCCGATATCAGCACGGTTCCCGTCCCCGTCTCCGATATCAGTCCGGTTCCCGTCCCCGTCTCCGATATCAGTCTGGTTCCCGTCACCGTCTCCGATATCGTCCGTTTTTGACCATCTCCGATATCAGCACGGTTCCCGTCCCCGTCTCCGATATCAGTCCGGTTCCCGTCCCCGTCTCCGATATCAGTCTGGTTCCCGTCACCGTCTCCGATATCGTCCGTTTTCCACCATCTCCGATATCAGTCCAGTTCCCGTCACCGTCTCCGATATCAGTCCGGTTCCCGTCACCGTCTCCGATATCAGTCCGGTTCCCGTCACCGTCTCCAATATCGTCCGTTTTCCACCATCTCTGATATCAGAACTGTTCCCGTCACGGTCTCCGATATCGGTCCTGTTCCCATCACCGTCTCCGATATCGTGCAATTTCCACCGTCTCCGATATCAGAACTGTTCCCGTCACGGTCTCCGATATCAGTCTGGTTCCCATCCCCGTCTCCGATATCAGTCTGATTCCCACCGTCTCTGATATCAGTCCGGTTCCTGTCCCCGTCTCAGATATCAGTCTGGCTCCCATCACCGGCTCCGATATCGTCCGGTCCCACCGTCTCCGATATCAGTCTGGTTTCCGTCACTGTCTCCGATTTCGTCAAGTTTCCACCATCTCCGATATCAGTACGAATCCCGTCGCCGTCTCCGATATCAGTCTGGTTCCCGTCACCGTCTCCGATATCGTCAGGTCCCACCGTCTCCGATATCAGTCCGGTTCCCGTTGCCGTCTCCGATATCGTCTGGTTCCCGTCACCGTCACTGATATCAGTCCAGTTCCCGTCCCCATCTCTGATATCAGTCTAGTTCCAAACGTCTCTGATATCAGCTCTGTTCCCGTCCCCGTATCCGTTATCGTCCGTTTTCCACCGTCTCCGATATCAGTCCAGTTCCCGTCACCGTCTCCGATATCAGTCCGGTTCCCGTCCCCGTCTCCGATATCAGTCCGGTTCCCGTCCCCGTCTCCGATATCGTCAGGTCCCACCGTCTCCGATATCAGTCCAGTTCCCGTTGCCGTCTCCGATATCTGTACAGTTCCCGTCACCATCTAGGATAACAGTCCGGTACCCACACTCTCCGATATCAGTCTGGTTCCCGTCACCGTCTCCGTCTCCGATATCAGTCCGGTACCCACCCTCTCCGATATCAGTCCGGTTCCCGTCACCGTCTCCGTCTCCGATATCAGTCCGGTACCCACCCTCTCCGATATCAGTCCGGTTCCGGTCACCGTTTTCGTTATCAGTCCAGTTCCCGTCCCCGTCTCCGATATCAGTCCGGTTCCCATCGTCTCCGATATCAGTCCGGTTTCCGTCCCCGTCTCCGATATCAGTCCGGTTCCTGTGTCCGTCTCCGATCTCTGTCCGGTTCCCGTCACCGTCTCTGATATCAGTCCGGTTCCCATCGTCTCCGATATCAGTCCAGTTTCCGTCCCCGTCTCCGATATCAGTCCGGTTCCTGTGTCCGTCTCCGATATCAGTCCGGTTCCCGTCCCCGTCTCTGATATTCGACCGGTTCGCACCGTCTCCGATATCAGTCCTGTTCCCGTCACCATCTCCGATATCGTCTGGTTCCCGTCGTCATCTCTGATATCAGTCTGGTTCCCACTGTCTCCAATATCAGTCTGATTCCCACTGTCTCCAACATCAGTCTGGTTCCCAACGTCTCTGACAGCGGTCCGATTCCGTCACCGCCTCATATATCAGTCCGGTTCCACCGTCTGCGATATTAGCTCTGTTCCCGTCCCCGTCTCCGATATCGTCCGTTTTCCACCGTCTCCGATATCAGTCCAGTTCCCATCACCGTCTCCGATATTAGTCCGGTTCCCGTCCCCATCTCGGATATCAGTCTGGTTCCCGTCACCGTCTCCGATATCAGTCTGGTTCCCGTCCCCGTCTCGGATATCAGTCTGGTTTCACTGTCTCCGATATCAGTCCGGTTCCCGTCACCGTCTCCGATATCCTCTGGTTCCCGTCACTGTCTCCGATATCGTCCGATTTCCACCGTCACTGATATCAATCCAGTTCCCGTCCCCATCTCTGATATCAGTCCAGTTCCCAACATCTCTGATATCAGCTCAGTTCCCGTCACCGTCTCCAATATCGTCCGTTTTCCACCATCTCTGATATCAGAACTGTTCCCGTCACGGTCTCCGATATCGGTCCGGTTCCCATCACCGTCTCCGATATCGTGCGTTTTCCACCGTCTCCGATATCAGAACTGTTCCCGTCACGGTCTCCGATATCAGTCTGGTTGCTGTCACTGTATCCGATATCGTCTGGTTCCCGTCACCGTCTCCGATATCAGTCTGGTTCCCACCGTCTCTGATATCAGTCCGGTTCCTGTCCCCGTCTCAGATATCAGTCTGGTTCCCATCACCGGCTCCGATATCAGTACGATTCCCGTCGCCGTCTCCGATTTCAGTCCGGTGCCTGTCGCCGTCTCCGATATCGGTACGGTTCCCGTCGCCGTCTCCGATATCAGTCCGGTGCCCGTCGCCGTCTCTGATATCAGTCCGGTTCCCGTCCCAATCTCTGATATCAGTCCTGTTCCCGACACTGTCTCCGATATCAGTCTGGTTCCTGTCACCGTCTCCGATATCAGTCTGGTTTCCGTCACCGTCTCCGATATCGTCCGGTCCCACCGTCTCCGATATCAGTCCGGTTCCCGTTGCCTTCTCCGATATCGTCTGGTTCCCGTCACTGTCATCGATATCAGTCCAGTTCCCGTCCCCATCTCTGATATCAGTCTAGTTCCAAACGTCTCTGATATCAGTCCGGTTCCCTTCCCCGTCTCCGAAATCAGTCCGGTTCCTGTCCCCGTCTCCGATATCAGTCCGGTTCCCATCGTCTCCGATATCAGTCCAGTTCCTGTCCCCGTCTCCGATATCAGTCCGGTTCCCATCGTCTCCGATATCAGTCCGGTTCCCATCGTCTCCGATATCAGTCCAGTTCCTGTCCCCGTCTCCGATATCATAGAAACATAGAATATAAATGCAGGAGTAGGCCATTCGGCCCATTGAGCCTGCTCCGCCATTCAGTATGATCATGGCTGATCATCCAACTCAGAACCCTGTACCTGCTTTCTCTCCATACCCCCGAACCCTTTAGCCACAAGGGCCATATCAGTCCAGTTCCCGTCACCGTCTCCGATATCAGTCCGGTACCCACCCTCTCCGATATCAGTCTGGTTTCACCGTCTCCGATATCAGTCCGGTACCCACCCTCTCCGATATCAGTCCGGTTCCCGTCATCGTCTCCGATATCCTCTGGTTCCCGTCCCTGTCTCCGATATCGTCCGATTTCCACCGTCACTGATATCAATCCAGTTCCCGTCCCCATCTCTGATATCAGTCCAGTTCCCAACGTCTCTGATATCAGCTCAGTTCCCGTCACCGTTTCCAATATCGTCCGTTTTCCACCATCTCTGATATCAGAACTGTTCCCGTCACGGTCTCCGATATCGGTCCTGTTCCCATCACCGTCTCCGATATCGTGCGTTTTCCACCGTCTCCGATATCAGAACTGTTCCCGTCACCGTCTCCGATATCAGTCTGGTTCCCATCCCCGTCTCCGATATCAGTCTGGTTCCTGTCACTGTATCCGATATCGTCTGGTTCCCATCACTGTCTCCGATATAAGTACGGTTCCCTACCCATCGCTGATATCAGTCCAGTTCCCAACATCTCTGACATCGGTCTGATTCCGTCACAGCCTCATATATCAGGCCGGTTCCACCGTCTGCCATATCAGCACGGTTCCCGTCTCCGTCTCCGATATCAGTCTGGTTCCCGTCACCGTCTCCGATATCGTCCGGTCCCACCGTCTCCGATATCAGTCCGGTTCCCGTTGCCTTCTCCGATATCGTCTGGTTCCCGTCACTGTCACCGATATCAGTCCAGTTCCCGTCCCCATCTCTGATATCAGTCTAGTTCCAAACGTCTCTGATATCAGCTCTGTTCCCGTCCCCGTATCCGATATCGTCTGTTTTCCACCGTCTCCGATATCAGTCTGTTTCCCACCTTCTCCGATATCAGTCCGGTTCCCGTCACTGTCTCCGATATCGTCCGTTTTTGACCATCTCCGATATCAGCACGGTTCCCGTCCCCGTCTCCGATATCAGTCCGGTTCCCGTCCCCGTCTCCGATATCAGTCTGGTTCCCGTCACCGTCTCCGATATCGTCCGTTTTTGACCATCTCCGATATCAGCACGGTTCCCGTCCCCGTCTCCGATATCAGTCCGGTTCCCGTCCCCGTCTCCGATATCAGTCTGGTTCCCGTCACCGTCTCCGATATCGTCCGTTTTCCACCATCTCCGATATCAGTCCAGTTCCCGTCACCGTCTCCGATATCAGTCCGGTTCCCGTCACCGTCTCCGATATCAGTCCGGTTCCCGTCACCGTCTCCAATATCGTCCGTTTTCCACCATCTCTGATATCAGAACTGTTCCCGTCACGGTCTCCGATATCGGTCCTGTTCCCATCACCGTCTCCGATATCGTGCAATTTCCACCGTCTCCGATATCAGAACTGTTCCCGTCACGGTCTCCGATATCAGTCTGGTTCCCATCCCCGTCTCCGATATCAGTCTGATTCCCACCGTCTCTGATATCAGTCCGGTTCCTGTCCCCGTCTCAGATATCAGTCTGGCTCCCATCACCGGCTCCGATATCGTCCGGTCCCACCGTCTCCGATATCAGTCTGGTTTCCGTCACTGTCTCCGATTTCGTCAAGTTTCCACCATCTCCGATATCAGTACGAATCCCGTCGCCGTCTCCGATATCAGTCTGGTTCCCGTCACCGTCTCTGATATCGTCAGGTCCCACCGTCTCCGATATCAGTCCGGTTCCCGTTGCCGTCTCCGATATCGTCTGGTTCCCGTCACCGTCACTGATATCAGTCCAGTTCCCGTCCCCATCTCTGATATCAGTCTAGTTCCAAACGTCTCTGATATCAGCTCTGTTCCCGTCCCCGTATCCGTTATCGTCCGTTTTCCACCGTCTCCGATATCAGTCCAGTTCCCGTCACCGTCTCCGATATCAGTCCGGTTCCCGTCCCCGTCTCCGATATCAGTCCGGTTCCCGTCCCCGTCTCCGATATCGTCAGGTCCCACCGTCTCCGATATCAGTCCAGTTCCCGTTGCCGTCTCCGATATCTGTACAGTTCCCGTCACCATCTAGGATAACAGTCCGGTACCCACACTCTCCGATATCAGTCTGGTTCCCGTCACCGTCTCCGTCTCCGATATCAGTCCGGTTCCGGTCACCGTTTCCGTTATCAGTCCAGTTCCCGTCCCCGTCTCCGATATCAGTCCGGTTCCCATCGTCTCCGATATCAGTCCGGTTCCCACCGTCTCCGATATCAGTCCGGTTCCTGTGTCCGTCTCCGAAATCAGTCCGGTTCCCACTGTCTCCGATATCAGTCCGGTTCCCACTGTCTCCGATATCAGTCCGGTTCCCACCGTCTCCGATATCAGTCCGGTTCCTGTGTCCGTCTCCGAAATCAGTCCGGTTCCACTGTCACCGAATCAGTCTGGTTCCCAATGTCTCCGATATCAGTCCGGTTCCCGTCCCCGTCTCCGATGTCATAGAAACATAGAAAACTCAGAACCCTGTACCTGCTTTCTCTCCATACCCACTGATCCCTTTAGCCACAAGGGCCATATCAGTCTGGTTCCCGTCACCGTCTCTGATATCATCTGGTTCCTGTTGCTGTCTTTGATATCAGTCTGGTTCCACCGTCTCCGATATCAGTCCGGTTCCCACCGTCTCCGATATCAGTCCAGTTCCCGTCCCCGTCTCAGATAGCATAGAAACATAGAAAATAGATGCAGGAGTAGGCCATTTGGCCCATTGAGCCTGCTCCATCATTCAGTATGATCATGGCAGATCATCCAACTCAGAACCCTGTACCTGCTTTCTCTCCATACCCCCGAACCCTTTAGCCACAAGGGCCATATCAGTCCAGTTCCCGTCACCGTCTCGATATCAGTCCGGTACCCACCCTCTCCGATATCAGTCTGGTTCCCAATGTCTCCGATATCAGTCCGGTTCCCGTCCCTGTCTCCGATATCAGTCCGGTACCCACTCTCTCCGATATCAGTCTGGTTCCCAATGTCTCCGATATCAGTCCGGTTCCCGTCACCGTCTCCGATATCCTCTGGTTCCCGTCACTGTCTCCGATATCGTCCGATTTCCACCGTCACTGATATCAATCCAGTTCCCGTCCCCATCTCTGATATCAGTCCAGTTCCCAACGTCTCTGATATCAGCTCAGTTCCCGTCACTGTCTCCAATATCGTCCGTTTTCCACCATCTCTGATATCAGAACTGTTCCCGTCACGGTCTCAGATATCGGTCCGGTTCCCATCACCGTCTCCGATATCGTGCGTTTTCCACCGTCTCCGATATCAGAACTGTTCCCGTCACCGTCTCCGATATCAGTCTGGTTCCCATCCCCGTCTCCGATATCAGTCTGGTTCCTGTCACTGTATCCGATATCGTCTGGTTCCCATCACTGTCTCCGATATAAGTACGGTTCCCTACCCATCGCTGATATCAGTCCAGTTCCCAACGTCTCTGACATCGGTCTGATTCCGTCACAGCCTCATATATCAGGCCGGTTCCACTGTCTGCTATATCAGTCCGGTTTCCATCACTGTCTCCGACATAAGTACGGTTCCCTACCCATCGCTGATATCAGTCCAGTTCCCAACGTCTCTGACATCGGTCTGATTCCGTCACAGCCTCATATATCAGGCCGGTTCCACCGTCTGCCATATCAGCACGGTTCCCGTCTCCGTCTCCGATATCAGTCTGGTTCCCGTCACCGTCTCCGATATCGTCCGGTTCCACCGTCTCCGATATCAGTCCGGTTCCCGTTGCCTTCTCCGATATCATCTGGTTCCCGTCACTGTCACCGATATCAGTCCAGTTCCCGTCCCCATCTCTGATATCAGTCTAGTTCCAAACGTCTCTGATATCAGCTCTGTTCCCGTCCCCGTATCCGATATCGTCCGTTTTCCACCGTCTCCGATATCAGTCCGTTTCCCACCTTCTCCGATATCAACCCGGTTCCCGTCCCCGTCTCCGATATCAGCCTGGTTCCACTGTCTCCGATATCAGTCCGGTTCCCAATGTCTCCGATATCAGTCCGGTTCCCGTCCCCGTCTCCGATATCAGTCTGGTTCCTGTCACTGTATCCGATATCATCTGGTTCCCATCACTGTCTCCGATATAAGTACGGTTCCCTACCCATCTCTGATATCAGTCCAGTTCCCAACGTCTCTGACAGTGGTCCGATTCCATCACCGCCTCATGTATCAGTCCGGTTCCACCGTCTGCGATATCAGTCCGGTTTCCATCACTGTCTCCGACATCGTCCAGTTCCCACCGTCTCTGATATCAGTCCGGTTCCACCGTCTGCGATATCAGTCCGGTTTCCATCACTGTTTCCGACATCGTCCGGTTTCGACCATCTCCGATATCAGCACGGTTCCCGTCCCCATCTCCGATATCAGTCCGGTTCCCGTTGCCGTCTCCGATATCGTCTGGTTCCCGTCACTGTCACTGATATCAGTTCAGTTCCCGTCCCCATCTCTGATATCAGTCCAGTTCCAAATGTCTCTGATATCAGCTCTGTTCCCGACCCCGTCTCCGATATCGTCCGTTTTCCACCGTCTCCGATATCAGTCCAGTTCCCGTCACCGTCTCTGATATCAGTCTGGTTCCCACAGTCTCCGATATCAGTCCGCTTCCCGTCCCCGTCTCAGATATCAGTCTGATTCCCATCACCGGCTCCGATATCGTCCAGTCCCACCATCTCCGATATCAGTACGATTCCCGTCGCCGTTTCCGATATCAGTCCGGTTCCCGTCACCGTCTCCGATATCAGTCCGGTTCCCGTTACCATCTCCGATATCAGTCCGGTAACAGCGACGTCTCGGATATCAGTCTGATTCCCATCACCGGCTCTGATATCGTCCAGTTCCACCATCTCCGATATCAGTCCGGTTCCCGTCGCCGTCTCCGATATCAGTCTGGTTCCCGTTACCGTCTCCGATATCAGTCTGGTTCCCGTCACCGTCTCCGATATAGGGCCAATTTCCGTCACCGTCTCCGATATCAGTCTGGTTCCCTTCCCCGTCTCCGATATCAGTCTGGTTCCTGTCCCCGTCTCCGATATCAGTCCGGTTCCCGTCACTGTCTCTGATATCAGTCTGGTTCCCACTGACTCCAATATCAGTCTGGTTCCCGTCCCCGTCTCTGATATCAGTCTGGTTCCTGTCACTGTATCCGATATCGTCTGGTTCCTATCACTGTCTCCAATATAAGTACGGTTCCCTACCCATCTCTGATATCAGTCTGGTTCCCATCACTGTCTCCGATATAAGTACGGTTCCCTATCCATCTCTGATATCAGTCCAGTTCCCAACGTCTCTGACATCGTTCCAATTCCGTCTCCGCCTCATATATCAGTCCGGTTCCACCGTCTGCGATATCAGTCCGGTTTCCATCACTGTCTCCGACATCATCCGGTTTTGACCATCTCCGATATCAGCACGGTTCCCGTCCCCGTCTCCGATATCAGTCTGGTTCCCGTCACCGTCTCCGATATCGTCCGTTTTCCACCGTCTCCGATATCAGTCCAGTTCCCGTCACCGTCTCCGATATCAGTCCGGTTCCCGTCACCGTCTCCGATATCAGCTCGGTTCCCGTCACCGTCTCCAATATCGTCCGTTTTCCACCATCTCTGATATCAGAACTGTTCCCGTCACCGTCTCTGATATCAGTCCGGTTCCCGTCACCGTCTCCGATATCAGTCCGGTTCCCGTCACCGTCTCCGATATCAGCTCGGTTCCCATCACCGTCTCCAATATCGTCCGTTTTCCACCATCTCTGATATCAGAACTGTTCCCGTCACGGTCTCCGATATCGGTCCTGTTCCCATCACCGTCTCCGATATCGTGCAATTTCCACCGTCTCCGATATCAGAACTGTTCCCGTCACCGTCTCCGATATCAGTCTGGTTCCTGTGTCCGTCTCCGATCTCAGTCCGGATCCTGTCACCGTCTCTGATATCAGTCTGGTTCCCACTGTCTCCAATATCAGTCTGATTCCCACTGTCTCCAACATCAGTCTGGTTACCAACATCTCCGATATCGGTCCCATTCCCATCACCGTCTCCGATATCAGTCCGGTTCCCGACCCCGTCTCCGATATCAGTCCGGTTCCCGACCCCGTCTCCGATATCAGTCTGGTTCCCGTCACCGTCTCCGTCTCCGATATCAGTCCGGTTCCGGTCACCGTTTCCGTTATCAGTCCAGTTCCCGTCCCCGTCTCCGATATCAGTCCGGTTCCCATCGTCTCCGATATCAGTCCGGTTTCCGTCCCCGTCTCCGATATCAGTCCGGTTCCTGTGTCCGTCTCCGATCTCTGTCCGGTTCCCGTCACCGTCTCTGATATCAGTCCGGTTCCCATCGTCTCCGATATCAGTCCAGTTTCCGTCCCCGTCTCCGATATCAGTCCGGTTCCTGTGTCCGTCTCCGATATCAGTCCGGTTCCCGTCCCCGTCTCTGATATTCGTCCGGTTCGCACCGTCTCCGATATCAGTCCAGTTTCCGTCCCCGTCTCCGATATCAGTCCTGTTCCCGTCACCATCTCCGATATCGTCTGGTTCCCGTCGTCATCTCTGATATCAGTCTGGTTCCCACTGTCTCCAATATCAGTCTGATTCCCACTGTCTCCAACATCAGTCTGGTTCCTAACGTCTCTGACAGCGGTCCGATTCCGTCACCGCCTCATATATCAGTCCGGTTCCACCGTCTGCGATATTAGCTCTGTTCCCGTCCCCGTCTCCGATATCGTCCGTTTTCCACCGTCTCCGATATCAGTCCAGTTCCCATCACCGTCTCCGATATTAGTCCGGTTCCCGTCCCCATCTCGGATATCAGTCTGGTTCCCGTCACCGTCTCCGATATCGTCTGGTTCCCACCATCTCCGATATCAGTCTGGTTCCCGTCCCCGTCTCGGATATCAGTCTGGTTTCACTGTCTCCGATATCAGTCCGGTACCCACCCTCTCCGATATCAGTCCGGTTCCCGTCACCGTCTCCGATATCCTCTGGTTCCCGTCACTGTCTCCGATATCGTCCGATTTCCACCGTCACTGATATCAATCCAGTTCCCGTCCCCATCTCTGATATCAGTCCAGTTCCCAACGTCTCTGATATCAGCTCAGTTCCCGTCACCGTCTCCAATATCGTCCGTTTTCCACCATCTCTGATATCAGAACTGTTCCCGTCACGGTCTCCGATATCGGTCCGGTTCCCATCACCGTCTCCGATATCGTGCGTTTTCCACCGTCTCCGATATCAGAACTGTTCCCGTCACCGTCTCCGATATCAGTCTGGTTCCCATCCCCGTCTCCGATATCAGTCTGGTTCCTGTCACTGTATCCGATATCGTCTGGTTCCCATCACTGTCTCCGATATAAGTACGGTTCCCTACCCATCGCTGATATCAGTCCAGTTCCCAACGTCTCTGACATCGGTCTGATTCCGTCACAGCCTCATATATCAGGCCGGTTCCACCGTCTGCCATATCAGCACGGTTCCCGTCTCCGTCTCCGATATCAGTCTGGTTCCCGTCACCGTCTCCGATATCGTCCGGTCCCAGTCACCGTCTCCGTCTCCGATATCAGTCCGGTACCCACCGTCTCCGATATCGTGCGTTTTCCACCGTCTCCGATATCAGAACTGTTCCCGTCACGGTCTCCGATATCAGTCTGGTTGCTGTCACTGTATCCGATATTGTCTGGTTCCCGTCACCGTCTCTGATATCAGTCCGGTTCCTGTCCCCGTCTCAGATATCAGTCTGGTTCCCATCACCGGCTCCGATATCGTCCAGTCCCACCGTCTCCGATATCAGTCCGGTTCCCGTCGCTGTCTCCGATATCGTCCGGTCCCACCGTCTCCGATATCAGTCCGGTTCCCGTCGCTGTCTCCGATATCGTCCGGTTCCCACCGTCTCTGATATCAGTCTGGTTTCCGTCACTGTCTCCGATTTCGTCAAGTTTCCACCATCTCCGATATCAGTACGATTCCCGTCGCCGTCTCCGATATCAGTACGATTCCCGTCACCGTCTCCGATATCAGTCCGGTGCCCGACACCGTCTCCGATATCGTCCTGTCCGACCGTCTCCAATATCAGTCCAGTTCCCGTCCCCGTCTCCGATATCAGTCTAGTTCCAAACGTCTCTGATATCAGTCCGGTTCCCTTCCCCGTCTCCGAAATCAGTCCGGTTCCTGTCCCCGTCTCCGATATCAGTCCGGTTCCCATCGTCTCCGATATCAGTCCAGTTCCTGTCCCCGTCTCCGATATCAGTCCGGTTCCCATCGTCTCCGATATCAGTCCAGTTCCTGTCCCCGTCTCCGATATCATAGAAACATAGAATATAAATGCAGGAGTAGGCCATTCGGCCCATTGAGCCTGCTCCGCCATTCAGTATGATCATGGCTGATCATCCAACTCAGAACCCTGTACCTGCTTTCTCTCCACACCCCCGATCCCTTTAGCCACAAGGGCCATATCAGTCCGGTTCCTGTCACCGTCTCGATATCGTCTGGTTCCCGTCCCCGTCTCCGATATCAGTCTGGCTCCACTGTCTCCGATATCAGTCCGGTTCCCAACGTCTCCGAAATCAGTCCGGTTCCACTGTCGCCGAATCAGTCCGGTTCCCACCGTCTCTGAAATCAGTCCGGTTCCCACTGTCTCCGATATCAGTCCGGTTCCCACTGTCTCCGATATCAGTCCGGTTCCCACCGTCTCCGATATCAGTCCGGTTCCTGTGTCCGTCTCCGAAATCAGTCCGGTTCCCACTGTCTCCGATATCAGTCCGGTTCCCACTGTCTCCGATATCAGTCCGGTTCCCACCGTCTCCGATATCAGTCCGGTTCCTGTGTCCGTCTCCGAAATCAGTCCGGTTCCACTGTCACCGAATCAGTCTGGTTCCCAATGTCTCCGATATCAGTCCGGTTCCCGTCCCCGTCTCCGATGTCATAGAAACATAGAAAACTCAGAACCCTGTACCTGCTTTCTCTCCATACCCACTGATCCCTTTAGCCACAAGGGCCATATCAGTCTGGTTCCCGTCACCGTCTCTGATATCATCTGGTTCCTGTTGCTGTCTTTGATATCAGTCTGGTTCCACCGTCTCCGATATCAGTCCGGTTCCCACCGTCTCCGATATCAGTCCAGTTCCCGTCCCCGTCTCAGATAGCATAGAAACATAGAAAATAGATGCAGGAGTAGGCCATTTGGCCCATTGAGCCTGCTCCATCATTCAGTATGATCATGGCAGATCATCCAACTCAGAACCCTGTACCTGCTTTCTCTCCATACCCCCGAACCCTTTAGCCACAAGGGCCATATCAGTCCAGTTCCCGTCACCGTCTCGATATCAGTCCGGTACCCACCCTCTCCGATATCAGTCTGGTTCCCAATGTCTCCGATATCAGTCCGGTTCCCGTCCCTGTCTCCGATATCAGTCCGGTACCCACTCTCTCCGATATCAGTCTGGTTCCCAATGTCTCCGATATCAGTCCGGTTCCCGTCACCGTCTCCGATATCCTCTGGTTCCCGTCACTGTCTCCGATATCGTCCGATTTCCACCGTCACTGATATCAATCCAGTTCCCGTCCCCATCTCTGATATCAGTCCAGTTCCCAACGTCTCTGATATCAGCTCAGTTCCCGTCACTGTCTCCAATATCGTCCGTTTTCCACCATCTCTGATATCAGAACTGTTCCCGTCACGGTCTCAGATATCGGTCCGGTTCCCATCACCGTCTCCGATATCGTGCGTTTTCCACCGTCTCCGATATCAGAACTGTTCCCGTCACCGTCTCCGATATCAGTCTGGTTCCCATCCCCGTCTCCGATATCAGTCTGGTTCCTGTCACTGTATCCGATATCGTCTGGTTCCCATCACTGTCTCCGATATAAGTACGGTTCCCTACCCATCGCTGATATCAGTCCAGTTCCCAACGTCTCTGACATCGGTCTGATTCCGTCACAGCCTCATATATCAGGCCGGTTCCACTGTCTGCTATATCAGTCCGGTTTCCATCACTGTCTCCGACATAAGTACGGTTCCCTACCCATCGCTGATATCAGTCCAGTTCCCAACGTCTCTGACATCGGTCTGATTCCGTCACAGCCTCATATATCAGGCCGGTTCCACCGTCTGCCATATCAGCACGGTTCCCGTCTCCGTCTCCGATATCAGTCTGGTTCCCGTCACCGTCTCCGATATCGTCCGGTTCCACCGTCTCCGATATCAGTCCGGTTCCCGTTGCCTTCTCCGATATCATCTGGTTCCCGTCACTGTCACCGATATCAGTCCAGTTCCCGTCCCCATCTCTGATATCAGTCTAGTTCCAAACGTCTCTGATATCAGCTCTGTTCCCGTCCCCGTATCCGATATCGTCCGTTTTCCACCGTCTCCGATATCAGTCCGTTTCCCACCTTCTCCGATATCAACCCGGTTCCCGTCCCCGTCTCCGAAATCAGTCCGGTTCCACTGTCACCGAATCAGTCTGGTTCCCAATGTCTCCGATATCAGTCCGGTTCCCGTCCCCGTCTCCGATGTCATAGAAACATAGAAAACTCAGAACCCTGTACCTGCTTTCTCTCCATACCCACTGATCCCTTTAGCCACAAGGGCCATATCAGTCTGGTTCCCGTCACCGTCTCTGATATCATCTGGTTCCTGTTGCTGTCTTTGATATCAGTCTGGTTCCACCGTCTCCGATATCAGTTCGGTTCCCACCGTCTCCGATATCAGTCCAGTTCCCGTCCCCGTCTCAGATAGCATAGAAACATAGAAAATAGATGCAGGAGTAGGCCATTTGGCCCATTGAGCCTGCTCCGTCATTCAGTATGATCATGGCAGATCATCCAACTCAGAACCCTGTACCTGCTTTCTCTCCATACCCCCGAACCCTTTAGCCACAAGGGCCATATCAGTCCAGTTCCCGTCACCGTCTCGATATCAGTCCGGTACCCACCCTCTCCGATATCAGTCTGGTTCCCAATGTCTCCGATATCAGTCCGGTTCCCGTCACCGTCTCCGATATCCTCTGGTTCCCGTCACTGTCTCCGATATCGTCCGATTTCCACCGTCACTGATATCAATCCAGTTCCCGTCCCCATCTCTGATATCAGTCCAGTTCCCAACGTCTCTGATATCAGCTCAGTTCCCGTCACTGTCTCCAATATCGTCCGTTTTCCACCATCTCTGATATCAGAACTGTTCCCGTCACGGTCTCAGATATCGGTCCGGTTCCCATCACCGTCTCCGATATCGTGCGTTTTCCACCGTCTCCGATATCAGAACTGTTCCCGTCACCGTCTCCGATATCAGTCTGGTTCCCATCCCCGTCTCCGATATCAGTCTGGTTCCTGTCACTGTATCCGATATCGTCTGGTTCCCATCACTGTCTCCGATATAAGTACGGTTCCCTACCCATCGCTGATATCAGTCCAGTTCCCAACGTCTCTGACATCGGTCTGATTCCGTCACAGCCTCATATATCAGGCCGGTTCCACTGTCTGCTATATCAGTCCGGTTTCCATCACTGTCTCCGACATAAGTACGGTTCCCTACCCATCGCTGATATCAGTCCAGTTCCCAACGTCTCTGACATCGGTCTGATTCCGTCACAGCCTCATATATCAGGCCGGTTCCACCGTCTGCCATATCAGCACGGTTCCCGTCTCCGTCTCCGATATCAGTCTGGTTCCCGTCACCGTCTCCGATATCGTCCGGTTCCACCGTCTCCGATATCAGTCCGGTTCCCGTTGCCTTCTCCGATATCATCTGGTTCCCGTCACTGTCACCGATATCAGTCCAGTTCCCGTCCCCATCTCTGATATCAGTCTAGTTCCAAACGTCTCTGATATCAGCTCTGTTCCCGTCCCCGTATCCGATATCGTCCGTTTTCCACCGTCTCCGATATCAGTCCGTTTCCCACCTTCTCCGATATCAACCCGGTTCCCGTCCCCGTCTCCGATATCAGCCTGGTTCCACTGTCTCCGATATCAGTCCGGTTCCCAATGTCTCCGATATCAGTCCGGTTCCCGTCCCCGTCTCCGATATCAGTCTGGTTCCTGTCACTGTATCCGATATCATCTGGTTCCCATCACTGTCTCCGATATAAGTACGGTTCCCTACCCATCTCTGATATCAGTCCAGTTCCCAACGTCTCTGACAGTGGTCCGATTCCATCACCGCCTCATGTATCAGTCCGGTTCCACCGTCTGCGATATCAGTCCGGTTTCCATCACTGTCTCCGACATCGTCCAGTTCCCACCGTCTCTGATATCAGTCCGGTTCCACCGTCTGCGATATCAGTCCGGTTTCCATCACTGTTTCCGACATCGTCCGGTTTCGACCATCTCCGATATCAGCACGGTTCCCGTCCCCATCTCCGATATCAGTCCGGTTCCCGTTGCCGTCTCCGATATCGTCTGGTTCCCGTCACTGTCACTGATATCAGTTCAGTTCCCGTCCCCATCTCTGATATCAGTCCAGTTCCAAATGTCTCTGATATCAGCTCTGTTCCCGACCCCGTCTCCGATATCGTCCGTTTTCCACCGTCTCCGATATCAGTCTGGTTCCCACAGTCTCTGATATCAGTCCGCTTCCCGTCCCCGACTCAGATATCAGTCTGATTCCCATCACCGGCTCTGATATCGTCCAGTTCCACCGTCTCCGATATCAGTACGAATCCCGTCGCCGTCTCCGATATCAGTCCGGTGCCCGTCGCCGTCTCCAATATCAGTCCGGTTCCCGTTACCATCTCCGATATCAGTCCGGTGCCCGTCGCCGTCTCCGATATCAGTACAATTCCCATCGCCGAATCCGATATCAGTCCGGTGCCTGTCGCTGTCTCCAATATCAGTCCGGTTCCCGTTACCGTCTCCGATATCAGTCCGGTAACAGCGACGTCTCCGATATCAGTCCGGTTCCCGTCACCGTCTCCGATATAGGGCCAATTTCCGTCACCGTCTCCGATATCAGTCTGGTTCCCTTCCCCGTCTCCGATATCAGTCTGGTTCCTGTCCCCGTCTCCGATATCAGTCCGGTTCCCGTCACTGTCTCTGAAATCAGTCTGGTTCCCACTGACTCCAATATCAGTCTGGTTCCCGTCCCCGTCTCTGATATCAGTCTGGTTCCTGTCACTGTATCCGATATTGTCTGGTTCCTATCACTGTCTCCGATATAAGTACGGTTCCCTACCCATCTCTGATATCAGTCTGGTTCCCGTCACCGTCTCCGATATAAGTATGGTTCCCTATCCATCTCTGATATCAGTCCAGTTCCCAACATCTCTGACATCGTTCCGATTCCGTCTCCGCCTCATATATCAGTCCGGTTCCACCGTCAGCGATATCAGTCCGGTTTCCATCACTGTCTCCGACATCATCCGGTTTTGACCATCTCCAATATCAGTACGGTTCCCGTCCCCGTCTCCGATATCAGTCTGGTTCCCGTCACCGTCTCCGATATCGTCCGTTTTCCACCGTCTCCGATATCAGTCCGGTTCCCGTCACCGTCTCCGATATCAGTCCGGTTCCCGTCACCGTCTCCGATATCAGTCCGGTTCCCGTCCCCGTCTCCGATATCCTCTGGTTCCCGTCACTGTCTCCGATATCGTCCGGTTTCCACCGTCACTGCTATCAATCCAGTTCCTGTCCCCATCTCCGATATCAGTCCAGTTCCCAACGTCTCTGATATCAGCTCGGTTCCCGTCACCATCTCCAATATCGTCCGTTTTCCACCATCTCTGATATCAGAACTGTTCCCGTCACGGTCTCCGATATCGGTCCGGTTCCCATCACCGTCTCCGATATCGTGCGTTTTCCACCGTCTCCGATATCAGAACTGTTCCCGTCACCGTCTCCGATATCAGTCTGGTTGCACTGTCTCCGATATCAGTCCGGTTCCCAATGTCTCCGATATCAGTCCGGTTCCCGTCACCGTCTCCGATATCAGTCTGGTTCCCACAGTCTCTGATATCAGTCCAGTTCCCAATGTCTCCGATATCAGTCCGGTTCCCAATGTCTCCGATATCAGTCCGGTTCCCGTCACCGTCTCCGATATCAGTCTGGTTCCCGTCCCCGTCTCCGATATCAGTCTGGTTCCTGTCACTGTATCCGATATCGTCTGGTTCCCATCACTGTCTCCGATATAAGTACGGTTCCCTACCCATCTCTGATATCAGTCCAGTTCCCAACGTCTCTGACAGTGGTCCGATTCCATCACCGCCTCATGTATCAGTCCGGTTCCACCGTCTGCGATATCAGTCCGGTTTCCATCACTGTCTCCGACATTGCCCGGTTTCCACCATCTCCGATATCAGCACGGTTCCCGTCCCCGTCTCCGATATCGTCTGGTTCCCGTCGCTGTCTCCGATATAGACAATAGACAATAGGTGCAGAAGTAGACCATTCGGCCCCTCGAGTCTGCACCGCCATTCTGAGATCATGGCTGATCATTCACTATCAATACCCAGTCCCTGCCTTGTCCCCATATCCCTTGATTCCCCTATCCATCAGATATCTATCCAGCTCCTTCTTGAAAGCATCCAGAGAATTGGCCTCCACCGTCTTCCGATGCAGTGCATTCCACACCTCCACAACTCTCTGGGAGAAGAAGCTCTTCCTCAACTCTGTTTTAAATAACTGACCTCTTATTCTCAATCCATGCCCTCTGGTACTGGACTCTCCCAACATCTGGAACATATTTCCTGCCTCAATCCTATCAAATCCTTTAATTATCTTAAACGTTTCAATCAGATCCCCTCTCAATCTCCTCAATTCCAGCGTGTACAAGCCCAATCTCTCCAATCTCTCTGCGTAAGACAGCCCTGCCATCCCAGGAATCAACCTAGTGAATCTACGCTGCACTTCCTCAATTGCCAGAATGTCCTTCCTTAAACCTGGAGACCAAAACTGTACACAATATTCCAGGTGTGGTCTCACCAGGGCCCTGTACAAATGCAAAAGAACATCCTTGCTCTTGTATTCAATTCCCCTTGTAACAAAGGCCAACATTCCATTTGCCCTCTTCACTGCCTGTTGCACTTGCTCATTCACCTTCATTGACTGGTGAACTAGGACTCCTAGGTCTCTTTGCATTTCTCCCTTACCTAACTCGACACCGTTCAGACAATACTCTGCCCTCTTGTTCCTGCTTCCAAAGTGGATAACTTCACATTTATTCACATTGAATGACATCTGCCAAGTATCTGCCCACTCACTCAGCCTATCCAAGTCTCCCTGTATTCTCCTAACGTCCTCTTCGCATGTCACACTGCCACCCAGTTTAGTATCGTCAGCAAACTTGCTGATATAGTTTTCAATGCCCTCATCTAAATCATTGACATAAATCGTAAAGAGCTGTGGTCCCAATACAGAGCCCTGTGGTACCCCACTAGTCACCTCCAGCCAGTCCGAGAAACACCCATTCACTGCTACCCTTTGCTTTCTATCTGCCAACCAGTTTTCTATCCATGTTGAAACCCTGCCCCCAATGCCATGAGCTCTGATTTTACTCACCAATCTCCTATGTGGCACCTTATCGAATGCCTTCTGAAAATCTAGGTACACAACATCTACTGGCTTACCCTCGTCTAACATCCTTGTTACACCCTCAAAAAAACTCCAACAGATTAGTCAAGCATGATTTGCCCTTGGTAAATCCATGCTGGCTCGGCCTAATCCTATTACTGCCATCAAGATGTGCCACTATTTCGTCCTTAATAATGGACTCAAGCATCTTCCCCACGACTGACGTTAGGCTAACAGGGCGATAGTTCTCCGTTTTCTCCTTCCCTCCCTTCTTGAAAAGTGGGACAACATTTGCCACTCTCCAATCTTCAGGAACTGATCCTGAATCTAAGGAACATTGGAAAATGATTACCAATGCATCCGCAATTTCCTGAGCCACCTCTTTTAGAACCCTCGGATGCAGACCATCTGGACCCGGGGATTTATTAGCGTTCAGTCCTACCAGTCTACTCATCACAGTTTCTTTCCTAATGTCAATCTGTCTCAATTCCTCTGATATCTTATGACCCTGGCCCATCCATACATCTGGGAGATTGCTTGTGTCCTCCCTGGTGAAGACAGCTCTAAAGTATGTATTAAATTCTGTTGCCATTTCCCTGTTTCCCATAACAATTTCTCCCAATTCATTCTTCAAGGGGCCAACATTGTTCTTAACTATCTTCTTTCTCTTCACATAGCTAAAAAAGCTTTTGCTATCCCCTTTTATATTCCTGGCTAGACTGAGCTCATACCTGATTTTTTCTCTCCGTATTGCTTTTTTAGTTAAGATCTGCTGTTCCTTAAAACTTTCCCAATCATCTGTATTCCCACTCATCTTAGCCCTGTCATACTTCTTTTTCTTTAATGCTATACAATCTCTGACTCCCTTTGTCAACCACTGTGGCCCCTTCCCCCTCTTTGAATCCTTCCTTCTCATTGGAATGAACTGCATTTGCATCTTTTGTATTATGCCCAAGAATATCTGCCACTGCTGATCCACTGTCTTTCCTGCCAGGGCATCCGCCCATTTAACTTTGGCCAGCTCTTCCCTCATGGCTCCATAGTCTCCTTTATTTAATTGCAACACTGACACCTCTGATCTGCCCTTATCCCTCTCAAATTGTAGATAAAAACTTATCATGTTATGATCACTACTTCCTAATGGCTCCTTTACTTCAAGATCACTTATCAATTCCTGTGCATTACACATCACCAAGTCCAAAATAGCCTCGTTCCTGGTTGGCTCAAGCACAAGCTGTTCCAAAAATACATCCCTTAGACACTCCACAAACTCCTTATCCTGGGGTCCAGCACCTACCTGATTCTCCCAGTCCACCTGCATGTTGAAATCTCCCATAACGACTGCATTACCTTTAGCACATGCCAATGTTAACTCCCTAATCAACTTGTACCCAATATCCATGCTATTGTTTGGGGGCCTGTACACAACACCCATTAGGGTCTTTTTACCCTTACTGTTCCTCAGCTCAATCCACACAGACTCTACTTCCCCTGTTCCCAAGTCACCTCTTGCTAAGGACTGAATCTCATTCCTCACCAACAGGGCCACCCCACCCCCTCTTCCCATATTTCTGTCTCTATGATAGCACGTATACCCTGGTACACTCAATTCCCAGGCCTGATCCCCTTGCAGCCATGTCTCCGTTATCCCAACAATATCGTAGTTCCCCATTTTCATCTGAGCTTCAAGCTCATCTGTCTTATTTCTGACACTACGCGCATTCAAGTATAGAATTCTTAGCCCATTCCTCCTCTCTTTGCTTAAAACACTGTCAATTGTACCTAACCCAGCTCCTTGAACTTCCATCGGGCAAATTGCACCCTGAATTTTGATGACCTTCTCAAGATCACCCAAACCTTGTACACATTTAACCCCATGCTCCTTCTGACCAACCCTCTGTATCTGGATCCCTGCCCCCTGCACAACTAGTTTAACCCCCCCCCCCGAGCAGCACTGGCAAATACTCCTGCAAGAATGTTAGTACCCCTCCGGTTCAGATGTAGACCATCCCTTCGAAACAGATCCCAATGTCCCTGGAACAAAGACCAATTATCCAAAAACCTGAACCCTTCCTTCCTGCACCATGCTCTCAGCCTCGTATTAATGTGCATAATCATTCTATTCTTCGCCTCACTCGCACGTGGCACAGGTAGCAATCCCGAGATTGTCACCCTGGAGGTCCTGCCTTTCAGCTTCACTCCTAACTCCCTGAACTCTCTAAGCAGGACCCCCCTCACTCACCTTACCTACATCATTGGTCCCTACATGGACCACTATATCAGTCTGGTTCCCACTGTCTCCGACATCGGTCCGATTCCTGTCACCGTCTCCGATATCATCTGGTTCCCGTCACCGTCTCCGATATCAGTTTGGTTCCCCCCGTCACCAGTAACAGTCTGGTTCCCGTCACCGTCTCCGATATCGTCCGGTTCCCAACGTCTCTGATAGCAGTCCATTTCCCAATGTCTCTGATATCAGTTCGGTTCCCGTCACCGTCTCCGATATCAGTCTGGTTCCCGTCCCCATCTCCGATATCAGTCTGGTTCCCGTCACCGTCTCCGATATCGTCTGGTTCCCGTCACTGTCTCCGATATCGTCCGGTTTCCACCATCACCGATATTGTCTGGTTCCCGTCACTGTCACCGATATCAGTCCAGTTCCTGTCCCCATCTCTGAAATTAGTGCAGTTCCAAACGTCTCTGATATCAGCTCTGTTCCCGTCCCCGTCTCCAATATCGTCCGTTTTCCACCGTCTCCAATATCAGTCCGGATCCCGTCACTGTCTCCGACATCAGTCTGGTTCCCACTGTCTCCGATATAAGACTGGTACGCACCATGTCCGATATCAGTCCGGTTCCCGTCCCCGTCTCCGATATCAGTCTGGTTCCCATCACCGTCTCCGATATCGTCCGGTCCCACCGTCTCCGATATCAGTCCAATTTCCGTCACCGTCACCGATTTCGTCAAGTTTGCACCATCTCCGATATCAGTACGATTCCCGTCACCGTCTCCGATATCAGTACGATTCCCGTCACCGTCTCCGATATCAGTCCGGTTCCTGTCCCCGTCTCTGATATCAGTCCGGTAACCATCCCCGTCTCCGATATCAGTCCGCTAACGGCGACATCTCCGATATCAGTACGGTTCCCCTCCCCATCTCTGATATCAGTCCGGTTCCCACCATCTCCGATATCAGTCCTGTTCCCGACAGTGTCTCTGATATCGTCCGGTCCGACCGTCTCCGATATCAGTCCAGTTCCCGTCCCCGTCTCCGATATCATAGAAACATAGAAAATAGGTGCAGGAGTAGGCCATTCGGCCCATTGAGCCTGCTCCATCATTCAGTTTGATCATGGCTGATCATCCAACTGAGAACCCTGTACCTGCTTTCTCTCCATACCCCCTGATCTCTTTAGCCACAAGGGACATATCAGTCCGGTTCCCGTCACCATCTCCAATATCGTCTGTTTCCCGTCGCTGTCTCCGATATCAGTCCGGTTCCACTGTCTCCGATATCAGTCCCGTTCCCACCGTCTCCGTCTCCGAAATCAGTCCAGTTCCCGTCCCCGTCTCCGATATCATAGAAACATAGAAAATAGGTGCAGGAGTAGGCCATTCGGCCCATTGAGCCTGCTCCATCATTCAGTTTGATCATGGCTGATCATCCAACTGAGAACCCTGTACCTGCTTTCTCTCCATACCCCCCCGATCCCTTTAGCCACAAGGGACATATCAGTCTGGTTCCCGTCACCTTCTCCGATATCGTCTGGTTCCCGTCGCTGTCTCCGATATCAGTGTTGTTCCCAATGTCTCCGATATCAGTCCGGTTCCCGTCTCCAATATCAGTCCGGTTTCCAACGTCTCCGATATCAGTCCGGTTCCTGTGTCTGTATCCGATATCAGTCCGGTTCCCGTCCCCGTCTCTGATATCAGTCCGGTTCCCAACGTCTCCGATATCAGTCTGGTTCCCAATGTCTCCGATATCAGTCCGGTTCCCGTCCCTGTCTCCGATATCAGTCCGGTTCCCGTCCCCGTCTCTGATATCATTCCATATCCATCGTCTCCGATATCAGTCTGTTTCCCAATGTCTCCGATATCAGTCCGGTTCCTGTGTCCATCTCCAGTATCAGTACGGTTCCCGTCCCCGTTTCCGATATCATAGAAACTTAGAAAATAGGTGCAGGAGTAGGCCATTCGGCCCTTTGAGCCTGCTTCGCCATTCAGTATGATCATGGCTGATCATCCAACTGAGAACCCTGTACCTGCTTTCTCTCCATACCCCCTGATCTCTTTAGCCACAAGGGACATATCAGTCCGGTTCCCGTCACCGTCTCCGATATCGTCTGGTTCCCGTCACCATCTCCGATATCAGTCCGGTTTCCGTCGCCGTCTCAGATATCAGTCCGGTTCCCGTCACTGTCTACGATATCGGTCTGGTTCCACTGTCTCCGATATTGCTCTGGTTTCCAATGTCTCCGATATCTTTCTGGTTCCTGTGTCCGTCTCTGATATCATTCCGTTCCCACCGTCTCCGATATCAGTCCAGTTCCCGTCACCGTCCCCAATATCAGTCTGGTTCCCAATGTCTCCGATATCAGTCTGGTTCCCACCGTCTCCGATATCAGTCCGGTTCCCACCGTCTCCGATATCAGTCCGGTTCCCGTCCCAGTCTCCGATATCGGTCCGGTTCCCACCGTCTCTGATATCAGTCTGGTTCCCACTGTCTCCGATATAAGACTGGTACCCACCATCTCTGATATCAGTATGGTTCCCGTCCCCATCTCTGATATCAGTCCGGTTCCCACTGTCTCTGATATCAGTCCGGTTCCCGTCCCAGTCTCCGATATCAGTCCGGTTCCCACCGTCTCCGATATCAGTCCAGTTCCCATCACCGTCTCCGATATTGTCTGGTTCCACTGTCTCCGATATCAATTCGGTTCCCAACGTCTCCGATATCAGTCCGGTTCGCACCGTCTCCGATATCAGTCCGGTTCCCGTCTCCGATATCAGTCCGGTTCCCACCGTCCCCGATATCAGTCCGGTTCCTGTGTCCGTCTCCGATATCAGTCCGGTTCCCACCGTCTCCGATATCAGTCCGGTTCCCGTCCCAGTCTCCGATATCAGTCCAGTTCCCGTCCCAGTCTCCGATATCAGTCCAGTTCCCATCACCGTCTCCGATATTGTCTGGTTCCACTGTCTCCGATATCAATTCGGTTCCCAACGTCTCCGATATCAGTCCGGTTCCCACCGTCTCCGATATCAGTCCGGTTCCCGTCCCAGTCTCCGATATCAGTCCAGTTCCCATCACCGTCTCCGATATCAGTCCGGTTCCCGTCCCAGTCTCCGATATCAGTCCAGTTCCCATCACCGTCTCCGATATTGTCTGGTTCCACTGTCTCCGATATCAATTCGGTTCATAACGTCTCCGATATCAGTCCGGTTCCCACCGTCCCCGATATCAGTCCGGTTCCTGTGTCCGTCTCCGATATCAGTCCGGTTCCCGTCCCAGTCTCCGATATCAGTCCAGTTCCCGTCACCGTCTCCGATATTGTCTGGTTCCACTGTCTCCGATATTGGTCTGGTTCCCAATGTCTCCGATATTTGTCTGGTTCCCAAAGTCTCCGATATCATTCTGGTTCCCGTCCCCGTCTCTGATATCATTCCGTTCCCATCGTGTCCGATATCAGTCTGGTTTCCAATGTCTCCGATATCGGTCCAGTTCCCGTCACCGTCTCCGATATCGGTCCGGTTCCCGTCCCCGTCTCCGATATCAGTCCAGTTCCCGTCACTGTCTCCGATATCGGTCTGGTTCCACAGTCTCCGATATCGGTCTGGTTCCCAATGTCTCCGATATCATTCTGGTTCCTGTGTCCGTCTCTGATATCATTCCGTTCCCATCGTCTCTGATATCAGTCTGGTTCCCAATGTCTCCGATATCAGTCCAGTTCCCGTCACCATCTCTGATATCAGTCTGGTTGCACAGTCTCCGATATCAGTCTGGTTCCCACTGTCTCCGATATAAGACTGGTAGTCACCATCTCTGATATCAGTATGGTTCCCGTCCCCGTCTCTGATATCAGTCCGGTTCCCACCGTCTCCGATATTAGTCCGGTTCCCGTCCCAATCTCCGATATCAGTCCGGTTCCCACCGTCTCCGATATCAGTCCGGTTCCCGTCCCAGTATCCGATATCAGTCCGGTTCCCAACGTCTCTGATATCAGTCCGGTTCCCATCGTCTCTGATATCAGTCCAGTTCCCGTCACCGTCTCCGATATCAGTCTGGTTCCCGTCCCAGTCTCCGATATCAGTCTGGTTCCCGTCCCCGTCTCCGATATCAGTCCGGTTCCCATCCCAGTCTCCGATATCAGTCCAGTTCCCATCCCAGTCTCCGATATCAGTCCGGTTCCCGTCACTGTCTCCGATATCAGTCCGGTTCCCACCGTCTCCGATATCAGTCCGGTTCCCGTCCCAGTATCCGATATCAGTCCGGTTCCCAACGTCTCTGATATCAGTCCGGTTCCCATCGTCTCTGATATCAGTCCAGTTCCCGTCACCGTCTCCGATATCAGTCTGGTTCCCGTCCCAGTCTCCGATATCAGTCTGGTTCCCGTCCCCGTCTCCGATATCAGTCCGGTTCCCATCCCAGTCTCCGATATCAGTCCAGTTCCCATCCCAGTCTCCGATATCAGTCCGGTTCCCGTCACTGTCTCCGATATCAGTCCGGTTCCCACCGTCTCCGATATCAGTCCGGTTCCCGTCCCAGTCTCCGATATCAGTCCGGTTCCCGACACTGTCTCCGATATCAGTCCGGTTCCCATCACCGTCTCCGATATCAGTCTGGTTCCCGTCCCAGTCTCCGATATCATAGAAACTTAGAAAATAGATGCAGGAGTAGGCCATTCGGCCCTTTGAGCCTGCTTCGCCATTCAGTATGATCATGGCTGATCATCCAACTCAGAACCCTGTACCTGCTTTCTCTCCATACCCCCTGATCCCTTTAGCCACAAGGGCCATATCAGTCAGGTTCCTGTCACCGTCTCCGATATCGTCTGGTTCCCGTCGCCGTCTCTGATATCAGTCTGGTTCCGACTGTCTCTGATATCAGTCTGGTTCCCACTGTCTCCGATATCAGTCTGGTTCCCAACGTCTCCGACATCAGTCTGGTTCCCACTGTCTCTGATATCAGTCTGGTTCCCACTGTCTCCGATATCAGTCTGGTTCCCAACGTCTCCGACATCAGTCTGGTTCCCACTGTCTCCGATATCGTCCGGTTCCCGTCCCCGTCTCTGATATCATTCTGGTTCCACTGTCTCCAATTTCAGTCCGGTTCCCAACGTCTCCAATATCAGTTCGATTCCCATCCCCGTCTCTGATATCAGTCTGATTCCCGTCACCGTCTCATATCAGACTGGTACCCACCATCTTCGACATCAGTCCGGTTCCCGTCCCCATTTCCGATATCAGTCTGGTTCCCGTCACCGTCTCCGATATCATCCTGTTTCCACATTCTCCGATATCAGTCCGGTTCCCGTCCCCATCTCCGATATCAGTCTGGTTCCCGTCACCGTCTCCGATATCATCCTGTTTCCACATTCTCCGATATCAGTCCGGTTCCCGTCCCCATCTCCGATATCAGTCTGGTTCCCGTCACCGTCTCCGATATCAGTCTGGTTCCCGTCACCGTCTCCGATATCAGTCCGGTTTCCACCTCCGATATCAGTCCGGTTCCCGTCCCAGTCTCCGATATCAGTCCAGTTCCCATCACCGTCTCCGATATTGTCTGGTTCCACTGTCTCCGATATCAATTCGGTTCCCAACGTCTCCGATATCAGTCCGGTTCCCACCGTCTCCGATATCAGTCCGGTTCCCGTCCCAGTCTCCGATATCAGTCCAGTTCCCATCACCGTCTCCGATATTGTCTGGTTCCACTGTCTCCGATATCAATTCGGTTCCCAACGTCTCCGATATCAGTCCGGTTCCCGTCCCAGTCTCCGATATCAGTCCAGTTCCCGTCACCGTCTCCGATATTGTCTGGTTCCACTGTCTCCGATATTTGTCTGGTTCCCAAAGTCTCCGATATCATTCTGGTTCCCGTCACCATCTCCGATATCAGTCCGGTTCCCGTCCCAGTCTCCGATATCAGTCCAGTTCCCGTCACCATCTCTGATATCAGTCTGGTTCCCACTGTCTCCGATATAAGACTGGTACCCACCATCTCTGATATCAGTATGGTTCCCGTCCCCATCTCTGATATCAGTCCGGTTCCCACCGTCTCCGATATTGTCTGGTTCCACTGTCTCCGATATCAATTCGGTTCCCAACGTCTCCGATATCAGTCCGGTTCCCACCGTCTCCGATATCAGTCCGGTTCCCGTCCCAGTCTCCGATATCAGTCCAGTTCCCGTCACCGTCTCCGATATTGTCTGGTTCCACTGTCTCCGATATTGGTCTGGTTCCCAATGTCTCCGATATTTGTCTGGTTCCCAAAGTCTCCGATATCAGTCCGGTTCCCACCGTCTCCGATATCAGTCCGGTTCCCGTCCCAGTCTCCGATATCAGTCTGGTTCCCACTGTCTCCGATATCATTCTGGTTCCCGTCCCCGTCTCTGATATCATTCCGTTCCCATCGTGTTCGATATCAGTCTGGTTTCCAATGTCTCCGATATCGGTCCAGTTCCCGTCACCGTCTCCGATATCAGTCCAGTTCCCGTCACTGTCTCCGATATCGGTCTGGTTCCCAATGTCTCCGATATCATTCTGGTTCCTGTGTCCGTCTCTGATATCAGTCTGGTTCCCAATGTCTCCGATATCAGTCCAGTTCCCGTCACCATCTCTGATATCAGTCTGGTTCCCAATGTCTCCGATATCAGTCCAGTTCCCGTCACCATCTCTGATATCAGTCTGGTTGCACAGTCTCCGATATCAGTCTGGTTCCCACTGTCTCCGATATAAGACTGGTAGTCACCATCTCCGATATCGGTACGGTTCCCGTCCCCGTCTCTGATATCAGTCCGGTTCCCACCGTCTCCGATATTAGTCCGGTTCCCGTCCCAATCTCCGATATCAGTCCGGTTCCCACCGTCTCCGATATCAGTCCGGTTCCCGTCCCAGTATCCGATATCAGTCCGGTTCCCAACGTCTCTGATATCAGTCCGGTTCCCATCGTCTCTGATATCAGTCCAGTTCCCGTCACCGTCTCCGATATCAGTCTGGTTCCCGTCACCGTCTCCGATATCAGTCCGGTTCCCATCCCAGTCTCCGATATCAGTCCAGTTCCCGTCCCAGTCTCCGATATTAGTCCGGTTCCCGTCACTGTCTCCGATATCAGTCTGGTTCCCGTCCCCGTCTCCGATATCAGTCCAGTTCCCATCCCAGTCTCCGATATCAGTCCAGTTCCCGTCCCAGTCTCCGATATCAGTCCGGTTCCCGTCACTGTCTCCGATATCAGTCCGGTTCCCGTCACCATCTCCGATATCCTCTGGTTCCCGTCACTGTCTCCGATATCGTCCTGTCCGACCGTCTCCAATATCAGTCCAGTTCCCGTCCCAGTCTCCGATATCAGTCCGGTTCCCGTCACTGTCTCCGATATCAGTCCGGTTCCCACCGTCTCCGATATCAGTCCGGTTCCCGTCCCAGTCTCCGATATCAGTCCGGTTCCCGTCACTGTCTCCGATATCAGTCCGGTTCCCATCACCGTCTCCGATATCAGTCTGGTTCCCGTCCCAGTCTCCGATATCATAGAAACTTAGAAAATAGATGCAGGAGTAGGCCATTCGGCCCTTTGAGCCTGCTTCGCCATTCAGTATGATCATGGCTGATCATCCAACTGAGAACCCTGTACCTGCTTTCTCTCCATACCCCCTGATCCCTTTAGCCACAAGGGCCATATCAGTCCGGTTCCTGTCACCGTCTCCGATATCGTCTGGTTCCCGTCGCCGTCTCTGATATCAGTCTGGTTCCCACTGTCTCCGATATCAGTCTGGTTCCCAACGTCTCCGACATCAGTCTGGTTCCCACTGTCTCTGATATCAGTCTGGTTCCCACTGTCTCCGATATCAGTCTGGTTCCCAACGTCTCCGACATCAGTCTGGTTCCCACTGTCTCCGATATCGTCCGGTTCCCGTCCCCGTCTCTGATATCATTCTGGTTCCACTGTCTCCAATTTCAGTCCGGTTCCCAACGTCTCCGATATCAGTTCGATTCCCATCCCCGTCTCTGATATCAGTCTGATTCCCGTCACCGTCTCATATCAGACTGGTACCCACCATCTTCGACATCAGTCCGGTTCCCGTCCCCATTTCCGATATCAGTCTGGTTCCCGTCACCGTCTCCGATATCATCCTGTTTCCACATTCTCCGATATCAGTCCGGTTCCCGTCCCCATCTCCGATATCAGTCTGGTTCCCGTCACCGTCTCCGATATCAGTCTGGTTCCCGTCACCGTCTCCGATATCAGTCCGGTTTCCACCTCCGATATCAGTCCGGTTCCTGTCCCCATCTCTGATATCAGTCCAGTTCCAAATGTCTCTGATATCAGTCTGGTTCACGTCCCCGTCTCCTATATCGGGACCGTCTCCAACTGGCATCATTCTTGCGCATCTCCCTCCAGTCCTCCTCTATCTGCAGCCTTCAACCACCCTCCGCGCTCCGTCTGCCCTTCCGGTTTGCTCCCTTTGCCTCCGTCTGTCAACCGCCCCCTGCTATCCTCCCTCTATCTCGATCTGTCCATCATCCTCCTCAGTCCACCAATCAGCTCTGGCCCCCGTCTCAGCTGATACTTCCCATTTCCCCTCTCGCTCGTCACTCAGACCCTCAATCTGAAATCTCGACACTTCCTTCCTCCACCACAGACGCTGCTCGACCCCAGCCCAGCAGATCCTTCGTAGCTCCAGATTGCAACTTCTCCCATTTACTGTGTCTCGCTCGGAGGCCGTGCTGACCGAGTTTAATTCTCACGCTCCGGATTTGCGTTTACGGTCGCAATGGTAGATTTTATTAAAAATAAATATAAGTTAAGTATCCACCCCGGAATCGAACCGGCGACCCTGCATGCGCTGAGCTGTCGACAAAGAACCTCTGCTGTCAGTGGGTGAGTTCCGGCTCTCGAAGGGTTAAAGCAGGTCAGCTGCTGGGATGAGGTGTCTCTCCCTCAATCCTGAGGTCCGGAGTGACTGAAATCTGTAGAATAACAGGGATCGATCAGGTAACTCATTTTCACAACAGACGCACCCGTGAGGTATGAACCCCTCCCTTCCCAAAGAGCAGGACACGAGATCACAGCCGCCTCGATTCGAACAAATACTGTGGAGCTTCCACCAGCAGCTGCAACCGTGAATGTGTGTTGTGACTTCAGCCCCCCAACGCAGAGGGGAGGTGGGCGCAGTGGGAAGGGGGAGAACTGACCAGTACAACCCTCCGGGGTCAGGACACAGAGAGAAACTCAATGTTTAGGGGGTATGTTCGTGCCCGGGTAACTATTGAAAAGGAACACGCGCAGTCCACAGCGGCCTTGGAGGAGTTTCGAGACCGTTGGGCTCCGCGGGGTGTGAATGCCATCGTAGATGGGGATGGCAACATTCTGCTGTAATGTCTATTGTCTATTTGTAGTGCAGTAATTGTGTTTGCCACTGTTTTGTATATATTGTATAGCACCGAAATTTGTAATAAAGGATTTTGTAATAATAAAAAAGGGTCAGACACAGAGTGAAGCCCCCTCCACACCGTCCCATCACACTCTCCCGGGGTCAGACACAGAATGAAGCTACCTCCACACCGTCCCATCACACACTCCCGGGGACAGACACAGAGTGAAGCTCCCTCCACACCGTC